>NC_136602.1:10833847-11083847 GCF_910589615.1 Taurulus bubalis
TTTTAAGCTAATACCGGAATAAGCTCACATTTGAAGTAAAATTTAAGATTGAGTTACGATAACTGATTGATCTACCAGCACTGAAGGTTAGCTTTAGGTTTCATTTACAAAATATGTATATGTAGTGCTGCGAGTAAAGACTATTTTCATTATTGATTCATAATTTAATTTATTTAAATATGTTTGTATTTAATTTAACATTTTGATTTAATTCATCCCCATTTAAGAAGTTGGAACAACTGAACTTGGGGCATTTTTTAAAACAGCTCAACTTCAGTTCTAGTTCTGTCTAGACATAGGCCTTGAGATGGTTAAGTTAAATGGTTTCATGTTGTTAATATCAGAGTACAAATCTGGGTTGTACTTCTCTGTCTGCACATAACTACTGTTTGGAGAGGAATTATTTTCTGATCACTTTTGCCAGCTTTATCGCAATAACAGGACGTATGAGGTCTCTCCTAACTAGGTTTCATTTTTGCCAGCTTTGCATTTATATGTGAATGGTATGAATTTAATTTAGGATTCCTTCTTTGCTTTTTTTCCCCTTTCTCTTAGCCTGTTTGAGGAAACAAGTACAAATGCATTCGTAGTCAAACAAATGCCTGGTCTGGAGGATGCAGGCATAATATTGACACCACATTATATATATTTTACTGTTTATCTTTGAGGGAGAACGAGCTGTCTGCCCTCATGTGTTCTTAGTTTTACTACATTTACCGGGAGGGCAAACTGAAAAGTGAGGAGAAGGAGTGTTAATGTTACAGTATGAGTCAGCTCCATATACGAAGGTGTTCACAGTACATTGACAGCTTCTCTGACAGGTTTCCATATCAAATGCAACCATGGGTGCACTGAAGACCATTTTATTCAGCTGGAGATGTTCAGGGGATTTGAGGAGACGCCAAGGATTTGGCACTTTCTCTACACAAATTGAATAGAGTCCCAATTATTTTATTTGACCTGCTCTTAGGCAAAGCAAATATAATATTTTGACAGATGTCTTCAAAAAAACTTCAAGTTTAAGTGAGGATTAAATGGCATCCTTTTCATGTCTGAATGTGACAGAAACGAATGTGCTGTTTTGAGACTTATTCCAAACTACTCCTGTCAGTACAGTTTTACTTTTTTGGCTGAGATATACCTCTGAATAACAATGAATGACGATGTTTACCCACTGTGACTCTTTACTATTTTTCTTCGAAGGGGAGTATTTGATGGTTTTTGACTCTTTGACACTCAAGACATGGTTGTGTGTGAGCGTTGACACTGTTTGCCTGCATCTCTAATCAAATAGAAACAGCACTTGGAAATGAGAGGCATATGTGTCTGTTTACAATTCATTTCATGGCGTATTTTATCCTGTTAATCATCCCCTGTAGCTTCCACTAGCACTTCATCTAATCTGTTACCTTGTACACTACCTTACAGGCGAAGTTATTAAAACCTGACATGAAAACAAATCTCCAGAGTTCCTCAACACTCATTTTTATACTTCATCATCAGCACCAGTATAACATATATTAGTTCTTCAACCTAAAAATCATCCGAAATTAATGGCAACCAGCCAAAAGGCCAACCAGTCTACGAGCTGACCCGGTGTCAAATGTTTGTTAAAGAATCTGTCAGAAATACAATAGATGGATGTCTCTGTCTGAGACTCGTGACAGCCGGACTCGTCCTCTCACTGTGCGACAGGTTTGAGTCGGTGGAGAGATGCCCTCTGTGCTCACTGGCGTATGAGGCGGAGTGAAGGGGGATCACCTGCCTCATCCTGAGCAGGGAGTAAAGATGTAATCAACAGGAGCACCTGAGCGTGACTCAGTGTCACACTGTAGGTGTGAGAGGACACGAGGCAAATTACTACTGTAGCTACTGCTGTTGATCGACAGATCATTATGATATATTCACATATTAATGAGCTGATATAAAAAAAAAGAGAATGCATTGGGTTGCAGAAATGTGAGCGCACAAACCCACTGCACCACATTGTTGCCTGGCAACTTAACTAATGCAGCTCAGGAAAGAATAACGCTCCCAGACTTTGATTTAATTGGCCCCAGAGAATACAGCATGTAGCACACATTCAATACAACAACCGCTGCCCGTTGTATCTTGACAGCACTGTGCAACGGCGAGTTGTAGTTCAATAATGAACCTTAACCCACTGCTGAGGCTCAAACTCAGCCCGCCTGCTGAAAAGGCTTCTCAAGGGAACTCAGTGTCAACTACTTGGGACTGAAATCAATTTGAGGATTGATAGTGTGTGTGTGTGTGTGTGTGTGTGTGTGTGTGTGTTTTTTTCTTAATAACATGGCATGCAATACTATTATGACCACCGATTTCATCTCTTCTCACCGCCTTTCATAAATACAAAATACATGTCTGATATTGCGTTGAACTAGAACACCTTTGCATCTAGTTCTAGTGAGTCACACATACTGTAGCTGGCACACTTCAAGGCTGTCGGCGCTCATGATAACCCTAATGAGGTTATGGAGGCGTCATCTGGGGAAAGGTGAGAGGTCTGTAATTGAAATGACATTTAAACACACGCCCTATTTATCTCCCACGCGTTACAAGTAACTGTCACAGGTGGTAGCCCTTTATCTGTCCACTTAAATGTGGTTGCCCACCTTTTCTAATGAAATGGAAGCAAGTGTAGAGGAACTAAGGGGATACAGTTGCACATTATTAAATGGAATCACGTGTAATGACATGTTTCCATGTTGCTGCAGCTGGAAATGTCACAGAGATATATACATTAATTCTCTGGCACCTTTAGAAATATATACAGCACGTGTGTATGTGCGTGTGTATTCCTTTGTATTCACATGACTGTTGGCAACTGTTCAGCCATGAAAAATCAATTACAGTGAAATTTAAAAACATTTTCAAATCTTTTCCAGTTGCTTTTTGATTCAAAGCTGAGTTTGAACTTGATGCAAAGGCGTTCTAGTTCAACGCAATATCAGAAATGTATTTTTTATTCATGAAAAGCGGCGAGAAGAGATGAAAACAGTTGGACAGATTTCTACACGCTACGCCACATTCACGGGAGGTTTGTTGGCTTTCAAGAAGGTAAACATCCTCCAGCATTTCCTGAGAGCTTTTAATGATCTGAAATACCTCTATCAAGATGAATATAACGTCCGCTAATGTGTCATTTATGTGCAAATGCTGTGCATGCGTGTGTTGCAGACTAATAACCTCACCTACGCTGAGCAGTGCACCATCTGCTCTGAACACCTATAGTGAAAATACTCTTTCTGGCAAGTGTCTCTCCTCATATGCCCTCATCCTTCCCTTTGTCACACACACAGGTTCAAGTTATTAATTCAAAATGCTCAAATACAAAACCAGAAACATGCACCAGTTGCCCCTCTGTCACTCCTCCTCACATTTTACCGACTTTGACCCCAATCTGTTCTCTTGTCACCATCTTTCACCTCTTTCCTCATCACTTCCACTTTTCCACAACTGTCTATTCTTCTTTTTCTCTCTTCACCCACCCACCTGTCCATCTTACCTCATTTTCATTCTGCTATTCCCTTGATGCTCTTTCTCCACCCCCTTTCTATTCTGTCTCTTGGCCTTTTTTTTTTTTTTCTTTGAATAAGAATTGATCTTTATTTCCTCTTGTCAGAGGCCGATGAATACACATCAGAGAAGGAATTAATGTGTGATTTGTGAATGATCCTCAAGCTTTCATCATTCCTTTGTGGTTTAAAACGCTTTTGAGAGTTCCTCATCTGGAAAGACGATGAGTGTCTGTGTATCTGTGTGTGTGTTTTGTGTGTGTGTGTGTGTGTGTGTGTGTGTGTGTGTGTGTGTGTGTGTGTGTGTGTGTGTGTGTGTGTGTATGTGCGTGTGTGTGTGACAAAAGGAGTGGAGGAGGAGAAAGGAAAGGCAGACACGGACAAAAAGAGCTCACACACACCATTACGTAGTATGCAAATGTCATTTTTTAAAGTCCATTCATTGCTTTGATTTTGATAGGTATTGCATACGTTTGTGTGTGTGTGTGTGTGTGTGTGTGTGTGTGTGTGTGTGTGTGTGTGTGTGTGTGTGTGTGTGTGTGTGTGCGTGCTTGTGGAGGCGGTGGCCATAGACTTGGAGTGATGCTGAGAGTCTACTGTGACTGGATAAGCTGTGTTTGCTGAGGTTTACACTGAGGATACAAGATTGGACACACGTAATATGCTCTGCTACAGTGATGGATGAATCCCTCCCCTTCCATGGGCGTCTGGTAATGTTTTTAAATGGGGCAGCAGACTTGGAAAGATACATCATTGGCGGGGGTTTCGGTGGTCCGGTCCCTGAATTTGTTTTTTATTTAAAACAAATTTCCTGCATTTCTACTGCCTGGTCAGAAAAAAACAGACACCTTCACTTGCCAAGATTAGATAGTTAGAGGATGCTTTGAAAACCAAAAATAGCAGAATATAAATAACCATGTAACACTTTAAAGAGCTGATTCTTTGAATCGGCTCCTTTGCAAACTTCCCATCTCCACAGCTGAATGATGTCTGTTCATCGAGCTCATGTTCGGTGGGCTGGCACGCAAAGTTAGCCGACGTTTCGACAACACAATTTAACGTTTGACTGGAGTCAGTGGGCCAAGCGGGTTCATTCAACATACGCTAGCATATCTTTTCCTATGTTATGTTTTCAGTCCATGATCACAGTGAAGCTAAATGGCATGTTTCTTACCTTTGCAAACAATCAGACTCTTGTGGATTGACAGACTGTGATTGACAGCCAAAGCATTGTGGGGCAAAAGATCAGAGACAATTTTGATCTTCAAAAATGTATGATTAGTTGTTTTTGTTACTTGCTGACAATATTGAAATGGTCATCTCCATGCCTAGGTTACTTTAATATTTTCACGTGATTGCGGGGACTGTATGTTGATATGTTTAAAAAAGACAAAACGTTCGGTTGCAAAACTATGACTTTGCTTTAAATGATGGGGTTGCATTTGCTCCATTGGCTCACTGCACACACACGTACTGTAGGCACTTGAAATAGCTGCAGAAATAAAGAAAATGTTGTTCGCTCTGGCTTTAAACCACATTGCCACCTGAGGACAGTGCGACAATGTCAAACCTTCAAAGTTGGTCTGTGTTTATTACTTTTATTGAGAAAAACTGAATACGTCGAGCTTGGAAAGGCCAGTTTCATCAATCAGTGCTTCTGGAGTCAAGGTAGGAGACTTTCAGATAAGGGTTTCTTTTTAAATTACTCTTTTCTGACTGCAGACTTTTTTTATTGAGTCTGTTCTGTTAAAATTCATCTCTTTGATCTATATTTTTTTTTTGTTACTTTGAATGCCTGCTCTCAACTTTTCTCTCCACTCCAGCGTTGGCATTCTCACATGTTGTGTTGTGCAAAGTACAATTGACTGTTACAAGTTGACAGGATCATATAGCTGTTAACTTAATTATCTCACCATTTCCCGACACAAAGAAAAACAGCCTTGTTTCAAGCTTGATAACAAAGCATTTTTAATGAAGAGATTTTATAATTGATTACATGAGCCAAGAAAGCTAAACAATTTTCAGCCCATCAAGCAGCATGCAATCTTTAATCAGTCAGGGGGAGGAAAGTCTGAATATTTATGCCCAAATACCTACAAAGCTAATGACCTTTCCCATCAGCTTGAGCTTTACTTTGTGTTAAGTGCTAATTAGTGCTAACATGCTAAATAAGATGCAGAACACTGTCATTCCGCTCCGCAAAAAAATTTGCTGGTTCACATTTAACTCTGTGCAGTACAGCCTCACAGAGCCGCAGGCGTGACTAGCACCTGGTCTTGTTGTTTATTCGTGTCATTTTATGCATGGAAATATTCAATGTGTATGTTTATGAAGATATTTGTGTCCCCAACACTTTAACAACAATTTCCATGTTAATGCCTTCTCAAGTTTGTAGCGACACAGCGGCTACTGAAATGAGAAGAGGCTGCGGATATGAGAGAGGCCCATTGTTGTAGTACTTCAGATGCCATATTAATTTGTATTCTGATGTTGACGTTGTCTAATTAAGTCTGGTCTGCATAAAAGAAACGCTGCAGTATGTGCACATGGCGTGGACGCTAACCGCTAATTACAACGCAGTGATTTCGCCTGTGAACACAAAATGATCATTTTCACTGCCCCCTGCTCAAGCTATCAATCAGCTTGTCAAAACAGCAGCCATAATCAGAGTTTGATGACTAGCAGGGAGGGAACCAGGACTGTTATAATGTTTGAATGAACGAAGAGATAGGAGCAGGGTTCTAGACATAGGAATGTAACTGTCTTGTCTCAGCTCACATGTCCTATTACTCTTACTGAGTGAAAGAAGCCTTGAGTGTGAGGCTGAAAGGCTCTAAAGGTAGACGCGTACCTACTGAGCGTTCATGCTGAGTCCTTGTCTCTAAGGTAAAATGATGTAAAAAGGATGAAACCAGCTGGCCCCCATATCCCATCGTCAACACACTTTGTGTGTGTCTTTAGGTCTCACAAACCACTTGTACAGAAACTGCAGTGCCTCAGATGAACTGAAAAAAAGATGTGAATTGCTCTCATCTCAAATGATGCGATGTTCAGCATCGCTCATCTATAGCATCAGGTGTCCGTCCTCGTCTTCCTGCCTCTGCTTCCCTGCCTCTGCCTCTGCCTCTGCCTCCCTGCTTTCCTCTCTGTTTCTCTTCAGCGCTGCCTTCTTACATGTCTCACCCCACTTGCATTTTCAAAGCCTTTTCATTTGCCTTTTGTTGTTCCTGAGGGTTTTCGCATCAGCTAGTTTGAACTGGGAGCCAACATGTAAAGCGGTGAATATGAACGTAACTGTCTGCTCTCTTCAATTTAGAAGGAATGGTGGCACAAAAACTGAGTGCACTCCAGCCATAACAGATGAATGTTGTGCAACACTAGTCAGTCAGCAAATGTTTGACAGAAATGTATTTTGAACCTTGATTCTACTCTGCTTTTCTACCTCGATGATGGAAGTTTTGAGAAAAACACTGACATGACCACAACAGCGACCAATGCTATTCACAAAGAACCTTGAAGTTAAAATATTTTGGCACCACTTTTTTCAACATAAGTGGATTTCAGTATAGGAACTGCAATCTCCTCCCTCCATCTCCAGATTTGAGAAGCTGCATAAGCTGAGACAGACTGCTCCACACGTTTGTTGACAGACAGCTGATGACAGTCAACAAGGGCATTTTTTGGGAGATGATGCAGACGTGCTGCTCTGTGGAACAGGGCTGGAGGACTCTGGGTAAACATCCAACTGGCTTTATGTTTATAGGCTGCAGCTTTCCACCACATCATCATGGAGCGGGTTGTGGCTCAAAGTTTAAAGAATGGAAAAACAGTATCACATAATTAATATAACAATTTTAGCTGACTAGTATCTTACTTCAATGGCCTTGGCTGGATAATAAAACGTGTTCATACAAGTGTATGGTATTTTTGAAGGCTGTAGTTTGTTTTGCTGTTCAACTGAGATGTTTCTGTTATTTAACCTGCATTCAGTGATATAAATGGGGTGGACCAAATATTAGAAACACCTCTCGGTAGAACAGCACCAGAAACGGCAGCTTCCAAAATAATAATGAAGTTAAATGAATTCCTCTCTAAAAGTAATTGAACAAAAACTGTCTACAAAGAAATCGTGGGCAGCATTTCACTTTGGTCGGCAGTTCAAAAACAAACACAATCCAAGCTGAAAAACGTCAGCCTATTGTTTTTGATAGCCATCTATATGCTTGTGCCACTGACCGGAGTTGAATCCAGAGGGGCAGAAACGAGTAAACGACCTTTATCTCGTCCTGCCGGGAGGAGAGCAGTCAGCACTCGGCAGCTCTGGGGGACGGAGCCCAGCAGCGGCTGCAGCAACTCAAATTCAGCCAGCAGTGCTAGGAGTCACACTGGGCTGGTGGAGCGCTGAGTCTAACCTGTGCAACGGAAGCTACAGAAGGTTTGCTGATCCTGCGGGGCAGTCCCCTGTGGTCAGATTCCCTGTGTTTAATTTGAGCTAATTGCTAGAAGAAGAAAAAGAAGAAGAAGAAATGATCCTTTATTAATCCCCTTAAGCTGCCGTGAGGCGCCCGTGGAGCAACTGGGGGTTCAGTGTCTTGCTCAAGGACACTTTGACATGTGAACTATGGAGAGACCAGGGGCCAACTGGGGTAGCTGCAGCACGGTCTCCTCTCAGCAAAGCAGTCTCCCGGCGGTGAGAGATAAACTAACTTTCACAATGGACCATGGATTTCTTAATGACAAGCCCTCTGTGCAGCTCTACTCCTTCATTCTCGTGACTGAGGGCAGACTGGCACTACAGTGTCTCACCATCGCCTCTCGAGGAACGGGTGGTGTAACAAGACATGAGGGGCTGGGTCAAATCGGTTAGCACGCACATTTCAGTAGATATTTCTTCAACACAATACGTAGATGTGTTTTGACTTAAACTGTGCCCTTTTCACATTTAGTTGATAATGTTAGTTCATTTTTGATGAACTAACATTCATGTTTAAAAAGAAAAATCTGTCCATTTCTTACACATTGGACCTTTTAGGCTACAATCAGAATCAGAAAACGGTTTTATTGCCTTTCATGTTACGCATTCAATTGATTTGGCTTGGTGATTAGTGAGTGACAAACAAAGTAAAAGACATCATTTAAAAATAGAAAATATTCAAATTGACCACAAAAAAAAGATAAATAAACAAACAATTGAAGAATACCTCCGCTAAGCGATGATATGAATAGACTAAATAGCAGCAGCCGCCTGCAGCGTAGGGTACAGCTTTATTGTTTAAAGTAGGATGCCGCTGTTAGCCGTGAAAGCAGACTTGCACCCTGCTGCTGCTGCCCATTCAAAATACACACCAACGCCGGCGTGTGTCAGGTACAGAGGTAACCACTCACTGTCTCAAAGTTTAACATTCACATTCCACAAGTCAAAGACAACACACTTCACACACTGGCGGTCACCAGCTATGAATCATCCTGCTGCTTGTATTGCTTCAGCCAGCAGTTATACACAGAGGGATTCTCTGAAACAGCAACTTTCAGTGTTTTTCATTTTCAGCACCGGGGCGCTTTAAACACAATACAAGTCTCTCCCTTTCTGAGCCACTCTTCCCTGATTAATAACACAACAGTGCTCTTACTCTCTTTCTTTGTGTTAGTTCTTGCTATTGGTTCTAGCTTACATCCGTACTTGGGTTTGTTTCGTTTTTAACTGGAGCCAGGAGCGTGCTTTATACCTGAATGCTGCAAGGTCACAGTTCTGTAATCAGGAGGAATGACCAATTAAATATAAAAATGTTTTCATTTATTACGCCATTAAGTAGCTTCAAACCCAAACACAATAATTTTGATATCCAGCTCTTTGAATGTCTTTTTTTCTTCTTCTGAAATTACAAAGAGCTGTTGCTTTCATCTTGAGATCTATTTTATTTTTAATTTTCTGACATCTGCCCACTCTGTTGATTCATGTGTGCAATTTTTCTTGACTGGGCAGCTATGAATATTAGTTCTGCTGAAAGGTTTTTTTTAGAGGTCACATTGTGTTCATAGGAAAAAAACAAGGTGAAAATGCAAATAACAGCTCAGAGCAGTTTCACAATCAAAGGCTACCAATTCAGGCCTATTTTAGTCAAACGGTTGAATGGGCTGCTATTTGTGAGATCTTTTAAACTACGTCTATTTTTTTAACCAATAAAAAACAGATTAGGCTATTTCAGTCCCTGATGAATAGATCCCACCCTCGACGACTCTCGTGGTTTTTCCTCCACAAAACCATTCAAACTGCCAGAGAGAACTCAACGCTTTTTCTCACAGACATATCATTCATTGCTCAACTAAAGTCTCTTTAGCGAAGTGTTAACTTTAGAATTGTACCACCTAAAACCTTCAGTGGTAATGACCCCATTTGTCCAGTGGGAACAGGATGCAACACTGTTCTGCTTGATCTACTTTCAGTGTTGCTCTAATGGATAGGGATAGTATCGGGGAAATCAGACCCCCGAGCAGTGTCAGAAGAACATGGCCCAACAAGACGGGATGGTGGTTATGTGTTATCCTGTAGGGATTTCCAACTCCCCCACATCCTGTTTCTTGATGTCCATTTTGTGCTGCTTGAAAAGCATAAAAACTGTCAATGAAAGAAGGGAAGTAAGAATTAAACCGTATCCTGCGCCTGACCCCTACAACTTTATTTATAGAAGCAACCTAGTGACCTCAGTGTGAAAGACTTAACGTGGAAATCAACAGAGGTCCTTTTAAGAACATTGTGTTACATGCAGTTCACAGAGGCACAACTGTGAGTAGACTCATTACAAAAATGCCTTTATCTTTAATCTAACCGTGTTAATCATAGCCATGAGGTTTCGTCTAAAAGACTGATATCTGAATAGAAAATATTTTTTAATTTGGTAAAATATCCTTCAGGTCACAGAGGATTTTTTAAATCACTCCTGTCAGAGGGTTAGTAGGAGCACATTTGCGTTGACTTTTCATCGGTGAAATCGTCAGCACGTGTGAAATAAAGTCAACCCAAAAGACAGCAGCTTTATGATTTGGGATGCAGCCAGAATGGCATCTGATCTTGAGCCAGAGGCAAGTCTGCTTCGTCCTTCTGCCCCGCTGTGTGCATTCAAATGATCAGCCATTAACACAGCTACACCACCTCAGGGGAAGAAGATGTGCTGGAATACATTGACAGGAAACAGCCCTAATGACGGTTAACATCATACAGGTGGTATTTTATGCATTTCGATTTTTTTTTTGTTCTTCCTCTTATCGCGTTTGGAATTTGCCTTCACATAGGACAGTAAACAGCTGTTATTAAATGGCTTTATGAGATGCAAATGTTCTGTTATTTGATATTAGATTGACTGCCCGAAAAGGCCTCTGGTGTTGCTATTTGAATATTATTTGAGTAGAACCTGCATATGTGAGGTGACTTGTAATAAAGAAGTGTTAAAAAAAAGATACAAACACAGCAAATGAGCTGGATCACATGTTGCTGTGTGTGGATAGATTCATGGGAACCTCTAAATAGCAATTTCTTTGCTATAAATTGCTAATCATTTAATAATTGGATTAATTAATTTCCTAGCAATTCCCTCACAGCCTTCAGCCAGCGACTCATCCAAAACAAGCACTGTGCACCAACTAGTCATCTCTCTCAGGATTAATTATATGGCCATCCACAGGAAATTATTAGCTTTGTCCATAGTCAAGCGTTACGTTTTTGCTCCCTTATGTATGGTTGCCTCTGTCCTTACATGAACCCATCCACAAGACACTGCTGTTATTAAACCTCAGACCGCCCTTCATTGCACTTAATGAAGTTCTGTGTCTTGTGTCCTTTTGACAAGGACAGCCATTATCTGTATTGACATAGAAATACACTGCACAAGTTTTGAGTCACTTAATGTTTTTCTTCTTTCCTTCAATGATATAATAAAGTATCGTCTTATTTAGACACCAAATGTATTATTTAAATTTGAAATCGTCTTGGCCCCCAAAGCTGAAGAATTAAAGCATTAAAACGTACTTTTAGTTAATGTCCCCAAAGTGTTACATGCCTGGGAGAATGAGGCGTTTTAATTCAATTTAACAAATTAAAAAGCATATTGAGTCCTTGTCTCAGACATCCGACTGTACCACATCAAGCTTTTGTGGCAGGCAATCCCAAACTTTAGAAAAACAGTGTACATTGCATCAATTTCACTGCCAAAACTTGCTTTGTTTCTCTCTCCTGAAACAACATGTCCATGTTGCTACTGATGGATCAAGGCCAACCATGTGTGCTTATTGTGATATGGCAAGGCTTAATAAGCACTTCAAAGAGGGATCCCAATTGTTGATGGACAGTCTCCTCCCTCACACAGAAACCAGTATGAATCCTTTTCTACACCTGGAAATAGATGACGAAACAATCATACAGGTTTTGTCTTCTCTTATAATTTTCAAACTGGAAAAACATTGGCATTACTATCTGTTGTACCGAGGTTTAAGATATTTTTAATAGGGGCTCAATTGCTTTGCGAGGTGACGACTCAAATCATCATCTCAACATCCCTCACAGTCCATTGATTAGTTTAGCACATACTTGTTATGCTCGTCGATTCAATAATAACAGTCATTATAGACATTGCAAAGCTTGATTGACATTACAAAAATGAATTTCTACATTTGCTCTAATGAACAAGCATTCCCTTTTTTTCCTGCGAGAAATCCAAATGTGCAGGAAGTTGTCTATTTTATGCTCATGAAAGCAGAAACACAAGTTTGTTTGAATGGAGTAGAAAATAGATTGCGAAAAACAAGATGCAAGATACTGCAATCTACAATGACTATTGTCATATTGTATCTGTGCACCGAGAAACACACTTCAAAAGCATAGCACCCGTAGCTGTCCTTTATTAGATTCACATCAAGTGAATATATAATGGGTGTTTCACATCGGGTTTCTGAAAGGAGTCCGGTGAATATGAGCCAAACTAAACTGAGAGAGTTTTTTTAATCTAGTCACGAAAGCTCTTCAGTTGATAATAAAGAAATATGCACATTGTTAAAAAGCTGTATGGTGAGACATCCCAGCTTTTTTGATCTCCAGCCATTCCTCCCCTTGAGTGGAAATGGTGTTGCAGGAAGCAGAGACACAAAAGAAAGGCTTTCAAGCATGGCTTGTTGTTAAAACAGCGGGGAAGTAGACAGTAAAATGATGACACAGTTTAAGAGCTACAGATTACATGCATGGTTTCATTCTGGGTGTTAATGGATGATGTATTGTTTACCACGAGGAAAATCGTTCCAATAAGGTTGAACAAATACAAAGTGGAGAAAATAATTCGTCCCGACACATGGCAAGTTTTCTGGAGACTTTTTTTCAAAGGAGTTCACGATCTTCTGTAACAAGATAAAGTATCAAACTGTTTCCTCCCTGGATGACTCACCTGCTCTTATCATCTTGCCATATTTCACCTGTAGCCTACAGCCAACTTTGACTGTTTTCTTTTTGGATTTTTGTTATGGTCCTGCTGGAATGCTGAGTTTCCAGGAAAGTAGACATGCTTGAGGAAGCTTTTCTAAACACAGTGGCCGCAGTAAAATCCCAGTCACAGGGGCATCGAGCCTCCTACAGTGTTATGAAGAAAAATATGAATTTACTTGCTTTAGTAAACTGGAATTAAGCTTCTTTGGGCTGCACGTTTACGAACATACTTTACTCAGGTGATATTCAGACACCTTCATGTGTGTGTTTCTTTTATGCTTGTACAGATTGGGAGCGTAAAGTAAATAAAGTACATATTAGGAAGCAGTATCATAGTTTAGCAAACCACAATGTGAAGTAAATGTGCATGTAATAACCCCCCTGGTGAAGGTGGAAATAAGCTGCTTCATTCGTGAAAATCCAACATGAAAGAATTTGGATAAACATAAACGTACGAGTCATTGACAGGAAGAGAAACGATATGACGTGCGTTGAACTTAAAATTCCGATGCTCTGCTTTGTGTACATTTCACCATAATATTGCTCAGTTGGGACAATACTGTGGTGGAGGAAAAATAAAGAAAAGGACCAAACTGTCAGCTTGCTGAGATCTGAGAGGTGTGCACGTTGGCTCCTCTTCTCTGCATAGTCATTTCCGTGTCTCCGCCGCAGCATGATTCCAGCTTTAATTGTTTTTTTAACATATATAAAATATTTCAAAGTTCAAAATAAGTGAAATGATATAATGCTTTTTTAATGCAGAAATATATCTAATCTTAATGGTGACTATGGGAATCAATCCATACTGCAGTAATTGTATTTTAGAGCCTTCTTTGTGTGTGTTTGAACCAGTCCTTACCTTAAGGCGTACCATACTGTGTCTGTGAGTTATGGAGTGTTAAGCTTTAAACAGAATTTTCACACATTGATAACCCTAACCCCACACAGGCTTGGTGGGAAGCCAGAGGCCCTTGGAAACTCCCCATTGCAAAATAATCTATTTTTTTCTAGACCAGTGAGTCAATGCCACTTGCTGATTGCCCCCCAAAATGAACCAAAAGCCTATCATCCACTCCATTTCATCACCAAAATTTTGTTTGCTGTACATATTGAATGTAGCAGAGGACTCTCACACTTGGGTAATCGCGCGGAAAAAGGAATGTGCAATTTAAATAGCATCATGCTTATTAACGGCCTGCCTGTATTTCTTTGCATGTTTCAGATGGAAAGGTGGAGGTGACGAAGGAGAGCCTGAAGCTCTGCACCATGGGGCCAGGAAAGGTGTTTGGAGAGCTTGCTATTCTCTACAACTGCACCAGGACTGCCACTGTCAAGAGTGAGTCTCCACAGACACCTGGAAAAACATCCAAAGTGCTCACATCATTCTGTGTAGAATGTCCACAGGTCCCCCAGGTGACAGATCATGTCACCTGTTCACACACACATACACTCGTCCACTGAAATCTGCTCCCTCGGTGTGGAGGATTAGGGGTATTTCTGCCTGTAAGGTATCAGTCTTGCGCTGACACAAAGAGGAGGATCAAACTGTCACGCACAGATAGCATTGTTCCTCGCTCGCGTGTCATGTGTTGAAGCTTCATCTATGAAGGATGCACAGTGGGAGAGTAGGTGGTCTATCAGACTGATTTCAGCCGTGTAGAGTAAGGAGAGGAGACTGAGAAAGGACAGGACAGATGGTGGACTACGCACATTTAAGACGTAGCGTGTTAGAAGAGTGTGTCAGGATGAATTATGTGTGTTTATGTCAGGCAGGAAATAGGGAATAGCTGGAAATACGTCTTTGGAGAGAATATTAAATGGAAAAAAAGGTGAGATAATGTGTCATGGGTGAAAGCGTTTCTGTGCAGAAAAATGCAGCTCAAATCAAGTGTCTGGGTAAGTGCTGGCGCTTACGGTATCCTAATTCAGTTTAATCTCCATTGAACTGGTAAATAATTCCACACACTGGTGGTTTATTTTTGCGTGTGACCCAGGTATGAATGATTGCATGGATGGCAGGTGGGGTCCCTCGGGGCCGTAGACGAAGCCGAAGAAGCGCCAGTTGGAGTGTTGTGGAAACCAAGGTTAATAGCAGCAAGGTCGCACTCCCCTTACTGACCCCTTTCATGTCCTATGGTCCCCCACCGCTGACCAGCCAACCTGAGGGAAACTCCCGGCTCCCGTTGCTACGGCAACAGGTGCCCACAGGGAGATGAGCCAGCTCTTAAGGGATCAAATATTCCCCTTCCCACCGGCGACACTGCGTCTGCCTTTTTCTTTTTGCAAATTCTTTTGCTTGCCACACGGCCCACCGGCATGAACTTCCTTTCACGATCTTTAGAAGTGTACGTCAGCGCTTTGCTGGTGATGTGGCGGCTGAATAAAACTCTGCGTGGAACAAATGATGTAATTGTCTATATAAGCAGAAGTCTGTTTACAGTCGACCAGGGTCAGTGTGGTAGTGTCTCAGAGGGTGGTTGTCTTTGTTTTAATGTATCTCTTTACACAAGAGGGTACCGAGGAATTCAGTCGTGATATAAGATATTAGGAGTGACGGCTTCTAATTTAAATCATGCAACTACCTAATGAGTGTGCATGGGGGATCAGCTTCTAATCAACCAACTTAATTTGATCTGCATGTGCAACACTGTAGGAGGATATATCCTCACTGTAATCTTAATATACATTGCATGGTTTCTTCAGTCATATACATGGAGAATTACATCTCAGTAGAATTTAGATGATTAACTGCAAAGAAAACTCTGTAATGACATTATTGCTAACTGTGATAATGAAGAGATTATTGGAGGCTGTTGTCTATTAAGACAATTCACAGAAACAATGAAGAGCCATTATTGGGTATAACTAATGTAGAGAAATTGTTTGCAGTTATCATTTGAACATAATGATGACTTTTGTTTCTTTTGTTTCAATTGTGGTGCAGTGTGCAACATTTTGTGGTCAGAAATGTTTAACATTTGATGGGAATTCTCAAGGTAACATGAACACATGGTTTAGTTCCTTCCAGCAACTGTACAATGAGCTTGAACTGTTGTAATCCAGCTGCTTTTAGTCTTAAAGTGTCGTACCAGCATACTTTGGCCCATTAACTTTAAATGAGTGCCAACCATTTTCCATAAAATAGCACAGAGTTTTAGATTTTTCATTGCATCTTTCCTATAATCCTCCAGGCATCATTTGGTTTCTATTCATTTCCGAACATTAAGAAAGTCACTGACTTGAAACTTGCTAGATTTTGGAAATCCATCACAGCGAGTGTCTGTCTGCTGGCTTTCCAAATCAATTTGCTTTTGCAACAATGTTGACATGACTGTGACGATAATACAAGCAGACAAAATATTCACTGTGATTGATTTTCTATCACACACTTTATTTTCAATTCTATGGAAGTTGTCAAATCATACTGGTATGAATAGAAACCAGTGATCGCTTCGAAAGAAGGAATAACACACTTTTGAAAAATGGTTGGCAGTAATCCATAATTTATAGTGAAAAATGACAGATGTAGTCTATTAAATTAGAATAACATACAGACAGAAGGCTTAGTAAAACAAGCAAATAACACACAAAATCAATCCGTTTTTGGTTTTATAATTGTTTCAAAAATCTTTGTATTAGACCGCTTTGCGGAAAAATTTGCAATTGTTAGTCCAGTTACAGGGTTCAAAGTGGATGTATTGCAAGGATAAGACAAAGTTGTAAGCTCTCCAAAGTAATATGAAGATTGATTGAATTTGTATTAATTCGTGCATATCATGCAAATCCCTGCAGGGACTGACAAAGATAGTTGCTTTCCACCAACCCCCCTCCTTTACAGCCTTTAGTGGATTTCCATGTGAGCGCTTGCTTGGACTCTCCCAAGAGAAATGGATCCTGTAAAGTAAGCCTGACTTGAGCATTTTGAGTAGCGCTTTGTCCCCAACAAGCTCCACCAATCAATATGTTTTGTTTAGTTTCAGGATACAGACACTTTAAGTGCAGAGTTGTGGACACATTTGGAGGTTTGGCTCTGCCAGTCTTGGCAATTGAGGTGTGATTTCACATGCAGCCTGAGAGAAAAATGTTTTCCTTGCCATCAAATTCTTATCAGATCATTTTCACACGATAACAATTGGGAGGATGCTGGCTGAAGATTGGAGAGTAAGAAAGGGCTGGGAGTGAGAGACAAAAGAGAGAGCTGGCAAATACAGGACAGCAGTGACAACAAAATGAGGGACTCACCTCAGGGGAAGCAGGACAAAATTATTTTTTTGTGTGCAGAGGTCTTCTGCTAAAAAATATTCTTTTATAGCAACAAAATGTCACTTTCTCATGAAGACTGAGACAGCATAATAGGATGCAATTCAGCATGGTGCGGCATAAAGCTGTGCTGCAGTTGACTGTGGTGAGCATCACTGCGACACATGACAACAGCAAGAAAGCAATATTTTGATTGTGTTGTTGTGGCTCAGGCTTTTCTTTCCAAGAATATATTTGCAAACATCAAAATCATGGTATAACTCTGCAAATAGCAACCATTTTCATGATCGATTACACTGTCAATTATTTTTCTCAATTCTTTAAAATAGAGAAAAACATCTGTAACCATTTTCTACAGCCCACGCGTGACATCTTCAAATCTCTTTAGAACATTTGTTTTACAACTAACTATAGATATTTAGTTTACAAGGATCACATTGGAGAAGTTGTAACTACCTGTCTGGCATTTTTGATGGAAAAAAAATTACTTAATCAAAGAACCAATTACTAACATAGTTGCAGATTACTCTGCTGATTTATTTATTAATTTATTTATTATTTCAGAACTACTATATATGGTCAACCACTAGTGAACTTTACTCTGCAGGCTCTGTAGTTTCATCTAAATCTGCCAACAAGCGTCACCTCTTCGAAACGTACTTGCTCTAAATATTAACCAATTACAAGCAGAATCTGCAGAGGTGATCCTTATTACACACTCTTCACTATAAATATAGACCTTTTACCCCCTAAGAATTAGCTTTTTTTCTCTTGCTTTCAACCACATCTCAAGGTCTGTCTGAAAAAAAAACTTTTTTCAACAGTAAATAATTAATTTTCACATAAAATATAGTCTTTTTTTATTACTCGCAAATAAAATAGAAAACTAAGAAAAAAATTATGGCTCTAACAAATATGATCCCAGATCGTGTCACACATGCAGCGTCTTGTTTATTGTAGCTCCAAACGAGTGTCGGGAATCCTGACATTGTTTTTGGACTCGTCCTCCCTAAGAGAGTGAGGTCACTGCCAGTCACTACTAATTTAATCAGTGAGACTGATTATCAGTGTGCTCCATCTTAATGATCGTGGTGGTAAAGCAGTCTCCGGCGTCTCTGCAGGAACTCAGCAGAGCTATCAGTTGCACATGCACATGAATGCTTAAACATGTGACTAAATTGTACTTTTGGAATAAAAACAACTTTATAATTCACGTTAAGATGTATTCTGAGCATTTAAAGGCGGAACCAGATGAGATGGGGGGCAACGCAGCAGGAAATCCTATTCAGCTCTACCCATCAAATTTACTGTCACAGTACACACACACACACACACACACACACACACTTCACACTCATTTCACACTTCTTTCACACATATTTCTCACTTTGAGTGACAGAGACTGTTGCTCACTCTCTCAGACACACATGCATACAGAGCGAATGTTATATAGTGCAGTCAGGTTTTACAAGTATTTATTTTCATAATGTTCAATGTCCCAATATGGGTTGGCCAGTTTTTTCACTGGCACGCCATCCCTGTCATGCTCACATGCAATCTCGAGAACAGCAAGGCCTCAGCTGTTCAAAGGTGCATGTGGTCTGTTGGTATCGGGGGGAATCGAGCATGGCTAAGAAAATGGTCGTATTAAATGGACTGGAAAGTTAATGAGAGCTGATTGCATGGTAAGATAGTTTTTTGCCCACCAAACAAGTCAAAATGGAGTTTGTTGTCTGTATATTTTAAACAATGTTAAACATTACATTTCATTTAGCTGACGCTTTTATCCAAAGTGACTTACAATAAGTGCATTCAACCATGAGAGGATAACTCAGAAAAACAAGAATCAAGAAAGTACAATTTCTTCAAGAAAGCCAGACTACAGAGTGCTATAAATTAGTTCCATTTAACTGCTACTAAAGTGCTACAACTTTATTTGTGGCTTAGTATTATCGTTGTCATCCTGAAGGTCACTTCATAAATTCTTTATTTATTTATTTATTAGTACAGTCAATTTGAATGATGATTACTTAATTAATTAATTCATTAATTATGTCAGTACATAGTGTTATTCTTTCCTATATGTTGACAATGTATTGCCGTGAAAGATGGTTACGTGTTCTCCAGTGACTCAACTCAATAGAAATTACCATTTATCAAACAGATATAGCCACATATCTGTGTTTTCAGCCACAATAACCAAAAACTACCAGCTATAATAGAGCCCCTCAGTTGTGACCATACCGTAACACCACATGGTGCATTTGAGAATACGTGCAAAGTAGTTACTAAGTATGCAAATAAGTCTAAATAAATAACAGAATGATTGAAACATTTGGTTTCTGCCACTCAAACTTGGCCAAAGCTACTGAAAAAAAAGGAAAAAATAGTCTTAACATTTCTTCTCACCATGTCTTATAACATTTTTTACATTGACTGGTGGTTGATGAAGGGATGCATCACACTTGAAAGGTTGGAAATCACTGATGTACTTTGTCTAATGTATAAACGTATTAGATGCATATCAATGCCAACCAGTTCATGCATATACATTATATAATGCTTATCAAATATGTATCTCCAATTGACCTTTCCTTTCTGTTATGATTCCTATTATTTGACATTTAAAAACTCCTAATTAATATAGTTGGCAGCCATCCAAGGCATGACTGAATCTGTCATTTAGGATTACAGGCTTTATGTTCATAAGGGTCTACATGTTGAGGAGTGGGACTCATGAATATAGAGCCCTAAAAGCTGTTCTGCCAGGAGTTAAATGCTTGTTTACTTGTCGTCTTTATTTTTTCCCACAGCCTGATCTGAAATAACCACCACCTGCTGACAGCACATTAGATGGTGGTGGCTGGCATTGTGTTAAAATGACGTGTAATTGGAAAGTCATCCAGGATCCTTTGTTGGGTGAACACACCAATTGTCTGGTTCAACAGAAATGTGATTTAATCTAAGTTGTTTTTTTCTTTGTTTGAGCGTGTGGCTGATTCACGTAAGTGGCTGGATTCAGCAAGGGATCAAACATGGGACGTTCACCCAGTAAAACAGAGTTTTTGTTCAACGTGAAACCTAAAGTCAATGTTGACCTTTTTACAAACCACATCGTCTGTAAGTTAGTGGTATTACGGGGAACTTTTTTTCCGTGCTGATTTTGTCTGTCCTTGTGAACAAAATCCTGTTGTTTATCCCCTACTGCATTCAATCCTGTGAGCGTCACCTGCCGCATGTTAGAAGCTTTTGTAAGCACCATCAAACCCCTTATAGACAGCACCTGACAGCTAGCACAGGCCCAGTGCTTAGGCATCAGTGTCCACACACACACACGCACGCACGCACTCGTGTTACTAAAAAAAGCCCTTTGTATCATGGTATCACAGAAAGAAAATTAAGCCGCAGCAGCAGCAGCAGCAGCAGCAGCAGCATTGTCCTGGAGACTTTTGAGAATGGCCTTTGTGACAGAATGATAGCTCAGCTGTTTAAAACCCTTCCTTCCGCTGGGGATTGAGCAAACAGTCTTTCTAATCAATCTAAGGGAGGAAAATGTGCATGCCAGTGTGTGTAAATGTGTGCGTGTGTGTGTAGTAGCTTATGTCTGCTCAGTCTCAGGAATCGCCTTGTTCACAGTGAACCTTGTTTTGGCAGAACTAGATAAGTAGCAGGTATGACTCCTTGGAGAACCAGGCACCAAGTTAAACATTATGACTGGTGGAGAATGGTGGCCTTAGCTGGGGACTCTGTTGTGTTTATATAATAAAACATTTTGATTGTGTAGCTGCCAGTGTGCCCTCTTGGTCTCGTACACTTGAACTCTCAAAGTAAAGGAATGCATACTATTTAGAAAACATTGTTTCTGCACTTCACCTTGTTCACATCGCTCGGTAATGAACTGTGAGATCACCTCCAGCCTTTCTTTGACCCAGCAGTATGATTCCTCGACATCAGGACCTGGTCTTGGCCTCCTCTCTCTCTTAGGGACTAATCTCGTGTTGAATCTGGCGCAGAATATCAAGCACCGGCTGTTTGCCTTGCCAGCAGGGAATAACAGCAGCGTTTTATACAATTTGTTTTCAGTGTGATTAAAATCAAGTGAGAGCAGAATATAAAAGCAACCTCCGAAACAAAAGGCATTACTTCTGTGCTTTTTTTTCTGTGCTTCTGTGAAAACCAGAATGAGCACTTTCACTTTGCACTTGAAATATGTCAATACATTCAGCTGAATATTAGAAACAGCTATGTGTCCTCCTCAATGTTACACGTTGTGCATGTCAACAAAGGAAATATGCTGGAGGAAGTGTCGTCTTAAATTCATTCTAATAATAAGCAAACCGTTAGCAGCAACATAACCCACGTTTAACATTCTAGCATACAGCATTATTTTGCTGATAATTATAATTATAATGCAAGCGTAAGCATTAGTTTGCTGAACCGCTTTGCAGCCGTTAACCTCTTTTATTCCTTTTCATGCAGAACATTCTATAAGCTGAGAATGGGCCGTCTGTATTTAATCAGCTGGACATGTTTTCTAGCAGAATGAATATGATATGATATATATCGTATACATTCCGTAAACATCTTTGATTGATTGTTATTACAGTAATTCATAAAGGTGAATATATACAGTATATAATCACTTATCATTATTTACTGCATTTCTGTTTACATTACAATGTATTCTATTTAAGTTATACTATACAAATGTATATTATTTATATATGTTTTTAAATATTTGATCCCTGTTTTTTTTCTACTTGTGACGTTTTCCTTTTATACTTATTTTAAGAGCATTGTTGGAAGAAGCCTGAGATTTAAGATTGAATTTCCAACGGCTGCTCCACAGTAGTTATACATATGACAATAAATAACTTGAAACTGTAGTATCTAGTCCAGTTCCCCTATGTATGAGACTCTTGTGCTGAAGATGGTACACATTGCACTGTTGAGTAAATTGGCAGATGCCCTCAGAGATATACTGTATATTTAAGTATGCTTAGAGTCAAATTTGTATATAATGAATATCTTGGAGGTTCAAAACCACCTGAGCTTTTAAGAGAAAGGACAAATGAAACTCTTTGTTATAAACCAAAGGGGGCTGTGTGTGTGGTCCTGCGCTCCATCAGCAAAGCCGGATTGTGAAGAGTTGGTGATAAGAGCTCTTAGGATCAGGAAAGCTATGAGTGTACTCTGAACAAGAAGCACAGAGGAACCATCTATTCTGCTGCTGGGTCTTTGGAGGCTACTCAACACAATTTGAGGCACAACCAAGTGCAGGGAAATGAGAGATGGACGTACATGCAAATGCTTCAAAAGATAAAACATTCAAATGTAAAAATGAGAGAAATATCAAACAGTATGCTTTACATGTCGGAATTCAGACAAGCAATTAGACAAACAGAGAAAACACATCTAAAATGGCACAAAGCAATAGAAAATACTAATGACTCTTAGTGTGTCTTTAATTTTGTTCAGATAATTTGTCGCAAAAGTTGAGACGCAATCATTTTGTTTCCGTCACCCCGTGCAGATGTATGCGGAGCCACATGCCGTGTGGTAAAGGGTTTCATTTAAGAAGCAAAGAAAAGGCAGGAGCGGACACAAAGAGAAGAAGACGATAGAATTCCAGTGGGACGGAGCGGGAGAGAAATCTTCTCTGTTTCCATGGCTGCCATGGTAACACTGTTGCCAGAGCTCAGCAAGAAATGTAGTGCGAAAATGGTGATTGTGGCAGGGAAGCCCAACAGGAAACAGGACAATGTAGCTTCTTTTAGTAGGATGAAGGCATCTTAATTTGTATGTGCGTTTGTATGTAAGTGCCTAGTGTTAAATGTTGTGTGTGTGTGTGTGTGTGTGTGTGTGTGTGTGCCTTCGAGACTGAGGGTCCCTGCTGCTGCTGTTGTCCTGATTCTCAGTCGGAGCGCAGGTGTGATCCCGCTGCTAGAGGCTGTTCAGGGGTTTTAGACGACTTGAAAGGTTAAAACACCCAGAGAGGCAACCTCAGAAAGCAGCAATATACAGCCAGTCAGTCAATCAAAAGAACTATTGTACAATATACTGTATTTATACAATATTTACGCAATATTTACACTTAGTCACTTAAAGGTGCAGTGTATTATTTGGCAGCATCTAGGGGTGAGGTTGCAGATTGCGACCCACTGAAACTTTTACTAAATGTAAATAATATTATTGGCTTACTCAAACCGTCTCCGGAGATGCATTCAAGCCTGATGTTGTAAAGGTGTTAATGCATTCGTCTGTCCGCGTGTAACTACACGTAGACTCCCCAGGGTTCTCTCCCGGGTTGTAACTAACCTGCTAAAGTGCGAAATATATGGCTTTTGGTATTTCTGACCCAGATTTACAAGCGGATTTGTTGGAAAAGATGAATTGCAATCAGATTTATGATCTGGCCAACCGAGGTGCATAAATATGGCACGGTGTCAATGGACGGGCTTAAATCTCAACTGGATTTGATCCAGATACAAGACACTTGAAATGATAAGTGTTAACGGGGTCTCAGATACATATAGGGATCTTTTGAAGATGATGCTTGGGAGGAACATGAAACATAATCCTTCATAGACGAAACTGGGGCAAATATTCTGTAAGCGAGCTGTTTCTCACACAATGTAGAACACGTCAAGAATTGAAGTTAATCAGTGTGAAACAAGACGCTTGTTAATGTGGAGTTTAGTTTGATTTTCCCAAAGCAAAGATCAGATATCTCAAGGATGCATACAATTTTGCAATTATTCACTCTATGTTGAGCAAATCTGAGAGAGGTGTGACTGACCTTTGCCCTTACGAAGGATTGATTGTTACCTGAAAAATGCAATCGTAAAAACTGAGTTGCAAACCTCTCTCTCTTTCTCTCTCTCTCTCTCTCTCTCTCTCTCTCTCTCTCTCTCTCTCTCTCTACTCCTACACACTCACTGACTCCTGCTCGTTACAGCGTGAGACACATCACGGCAGAGAGAAGAAAAATATCAAAAGTGAGGCTACATTTTACTCCAGTAGATGCTGAGAACTCTCGTTGTGTCAAATGCAATAAAATCCTCAAAAGTAAGAGTTGAGCAATCTGTCAAATGATTTAGCGAACAAGCAGAACAATCGGCAGAAATGTTTATTTGTCGAGCAGCTGTCCATCCTCGTCCACTGCAGTTAATGTTGGCGATGCCATACGGAGTGTGATGCTGAGAGTAGGCTAATCAATAAAAACGTGTCACTCAACTTATTGTTAAGCTGTATTTTAAATATTTGGTTGTTTGATACATAGTTATTAATAAGGGGAGCAGCTCTGTTGTTCTAAATTATTTTGAAGCTGCTAGTCTCTCTGCCACGCCAGCCAACACACCTGACCAACTCCCATAGGAATGTTCTCAAATTTTCATTTGTTGTTGGCATTGAAATAGTATAGTCAGAGTTATTTCAACATTTCGGCCGTTGACCTTCAAGAAAGACAATTTGTTTACATATAATAAAGCAGTATTTGATTATTTTTTCATTGATAAAAACAACAAAATTCTATCTCACAAAATAATCAAAAAGAACCAATAAGAGTAGATAATAGATTTATAATAGTACTAGTATTGATAAAATCCTAACGATACCCATCCCTAATGACGGATCAGAGTCACGGATCGGATCACAGATCAGATCAGCACAAAAGAAAAAAAGGAAGCAAATATTTTTTTTGCCTCAGTCTCAAAAATCATTTCAACTGTTCTGAAGTCAGAGTAAACCATTAAAATAATGTTATCTTTTTACTTTGTTATAATCATTTATAGTGTTTTCTTTTCAGAAAGGCACACAATTCAGATGATAAGGAAATAAAATATTGTATTTTTATGTGATGTGTTTATTGTCATTAATAGTTTTAATGATGTATTATGAGCTGCTTAGCACTGGTGGAAACAGGTGATAATTCATCTCTAATATCTATTCTATATTCATGTGAAAACAACTCCTTCTCACCAACACTACATTTTACGAGATTACATGTGAACACATCATGACAACATTATAATTTACCTTCGATCAATACAAATTTTCACTGACCGGAGCCTGAACGCATCATGATGTAACTGAACGGAACATTTATGTTCATTTAAACCCGGATTGGTTGTTTACAATGTAATATTATCAGAGATCGTCAGTAAAACTTTATTTCACACTGTGATGGTTAACGTTAAACCAGGGGTGGGCAATTCATTTTCCCAAGAGGCCACATGAGAAATTTGGACCATTGTGGAGGGCCGAACCAACTTAATTCATTTAACTCAATATTAATGTTATTACTTTATTAAAAAACTGTAAATCATATGATTTTGAGCTGCTACTGGTAAGAATGCATGTTACAATAAGGCTATGAAAATAAGTTAAAAAAAAATAATGTAATTTTTTAAGATTTGTTTAAACCTTACCTTAAATGTGTATGTTAAATACCAGCAATTTATTAACTTTAAACAAAAGCAATCAGTGCTTTTGATGTTTTCCAGTTCAGTTGTTCTTACTCAGGGAGAAAAGTCCAGTCTGTGTTGGCTTGAACAAGAGCATGAAGTCTGGTTGAATGAGGAGGAGATGAAGGACAGCTGAGAGAGAGGATCTGATCTGTCTTCATCACTAGAATGTTTGTTCTCATGTAGGTAGATCCAAAGAGAACCAACATCTTCTGAGCAGGCCTCCTCATGTGAGGAAAGTTCTCCTCTTTGAGAGAAGAATAAAAATCCAGAAGTGATATTGACTTAAAGTGCTCTGCTATAGTGTATCAGACCGCAGGTCAGATCCGCGGCGGCTTTGCGCGATTCATTTTCTGGAGGCGGAGACTGCAGCGTGAGGCTCCTTGGAAGGCGGGGGTCTCGCCGCAGCACCCGCTGCCCGCTGAGGACAGAAACTGCAGAACAATACGCTTTCACTTCAGTCTCCAAGTCGGCAACACTGCCCGTTGTGAGGCTGCGTAAGCGCGCGTGCGCGCACACATAAATAAATCGCCTTCAAAGTAAAAGCAGTGCCGATTGTATTGCACTCATGACGTGCACCTTATTTATTTATTTTTAATTTTTGATTGACCTCACGTGGGCCAGACTGGGAGAGTCTCCCAGTCTGGCCCGCAAGATATCCAGGTCTGCGTTAAACTGTGGTCCGTGACTAGCTATCAGTGTGCTAGATACATTTTGAATTCATGAACGAATCTCTAAAAACAGCTGAGGTAGACGTGGAGAGACAGCTGAGCAAACAGTGTATATTACAGCTGTCTGAGGCTTCATCCTCTGTCTCCTGTTGACTGTCCCTTCACTTCCCTGTTGTTTCTCTTCTGTCTGTGGATTATGACAATGAGAAAACACACACACAAGCAATAGTCCCATAAGAATATCTCAGCCAATAATGTTGTTTTTTCTTTTTTTTCTGTAAATACAGATTAAACCGAGGGAGGATCAAAGTGCAAGACTTGTTTGTTTTTTCAATTTTCAATGATCAGGTGACTACAGGCAAGACTTGAGCAATCAGATTTGCCTATGTTAATTCTCAGTCGGGGACACCTCTATAAAGAAAAAAAAGACATTTCATAAGGTCACTTTTACGTGCTATCTTGCCCACAATAGTTACTTTGCCACTTGCTTTCGTCACAATTTCATCAAGTAAATTGTGTCTTGCCAATTCTGGTCTGAGGCAGTAAAGATGCTCTGATGTTTGGGACCATAGCAATACAATTAAAGTAACTGACTGAGAGGCAATGAAATTTCCATTTGCTGACCTCCATCCTCCCAAAACCAAGCTTAATTTCATGCCCTGTGCTGGTAAATAAGATGTGCTATTTTTTATCATGTATTAGCTATGATACCTCTGCCTTCTTCATATGTTTCAATATTTAACAGTGTCTACAATCTTTCCTTTAACCAAGTGTTTCATACAATGCATCTATGATAGTTGCTACAAGCAGATTATGTATTGCAAGTGCAGACATGGCAGGGAAAACAAATTAAAGTATGTTGTTTTGTTGCTACATTCAGTATAAGCATTCTACATATATGTCCATCAAAAAGCGTGGACTTATTATATTGATACAAACTTATTTAGATGACATTACGTGACTCTCAAATCCCATTTGCAGTTGCACATTTTGTATATACAAACCCAATTTCTGGGAGACAAGGTTGCAGAATAAACAAACAAAGTATCACCATGGACATAATAACTATTACCTAACCAGATGCTCTAGGAAATGAAGTTCAAATGATAGTCCAACAATAGCATTGAGAGGGTTAAAAGATACCTGTCAATATTTGCTTGGTCACAGGTCTAACAAAACAGTGGATGTACTAATCATAAACTGCTTTTGGCTATTCTGGTACTGGTTGCTACTAGCAACAGACTGTTAAACTGAGACTAACTGCTGGTGGCAGAATAATAACTCCTTATATGTGTTGACCAATAGGTTGGAGATAGTGTGCAAAGGGTAAGGACAAATATGAAAGACACACACGACCGTCTACGCTTGAAATTGTAATTTAGAAGTAAGATGTTGTATTTCAAACATTTATCACACAAACTCACTGAACAGAGAAAGCCATCTGTAATATCTGAGCCGCTCATTGGTTTGATTAATATTTGCATGGTTACGCATCTTTTCCTCCTATAATGAACAGTTTCTCAGTTTCGGAAGCTGAGCTGAATCCGGGACTCCTGCAGAGTAAAGAGCCTCTTGTCAGAATAATTGCTGCCTCGTAAAAAAAGTACCAGACAAACATATACAACGAGTATGCGCACCCATGCTGGCATGCAGTCACTCACTCACACACAGTCACAGAAACGTATATTCATCAAGTTCTGGAAAAGCAGTGGGGGGGAATTATCACACCGGCTTTGCTCGGTATTTTTGGGTGCTGAGATCTAAAGCTTTTGCCTCAACGGGTTTCAAAACATCAGCCGTGACTGACAGAAGGCCTGATGAAATTTTACAATGACACAACAAGTTATTTCTTCTTGTCGGAACTGAAACAAGAGCTCACAAGTTTGATGTCATTTCAGTGTACACACTATGGTATTTTTCACGGTCGGTGCACACAGAGCACGAACAGGTAAGACACAGAATTTAACAAAATAATACAAAAAGACAAAGAGCAGGATTAGCAATACCCACCAATGACTGGATGTATTGTGACTGAAGAGGAGGTTACTTATTTAAAGTTTGTTTGGATGTAAATACAATTGGATAATGTGCCTTATTCACTAATTTGTGCGCAGTAATGTTCTTTGTTTGTGCACAAAATAAGGACACACCAAAGTTAGCATCAGGATACAGAACACATGCACACTGTCCAATGTAAATCTTACCACCGTGCACATGCTAATGAATCCAAATCATTCTAAAATGACATACACATGTTCACTATTTGCAATCAGCATACCGCCACACCCCCATTTGTCTACAAAGAAATACATATTTGACTTCCTGAAAAATCAGTAATTTGTCAGATTTCATTGTGGAGTTTGAGTAGGCCACAGAAGCAGCTATATAGAGAAATGTGTCATCTGATATAACCTGAAATAACCTGCTCCAGGGCCTAAAAATAACCTACATGCTGATGAATAGCAAACAGAACTCCGTTTGATTTTCTACAGCCGGGCAGACTGCAACTTATCAGGTTATTCCAACTGATTTCCTCTGTGGCAAATAGTTTCTGTATGCTTGTTTATGATGATGAGGACAACAAACAATTAAAATTGATCTTACGAACCGACGAGAAAGCAACTTGTGCAGAAAGGTAATGTGTTATTGCCGTGCAGATGCTGCAGTGGTTGTCCCTCACAGGAGCAGACTTTTCCTTTTGAAGTCATCAGCTCAGGTACCAGTACTTCAATCATGACACCATGAAATGGAATCTGAGTAGGAAGAAAATAAGATGAATTCCTGTTAATGGAAAATGTTTTTTTAACAAAAGACAGGAGCCTTTTGAAAATGTATTGGACTGATTAAAGGCTTTTAGAAGGAACAACATAACAGTTTGCTTAATTTTTTCTTTAATATAACGCAGTGTTCTTTCGATCCTATTCATTTCCGTCTTTTATTTCTACGACGAATTACTCCTCAAAGAGAAATTCCACCTTTCTCGTTGGCCCCCCTCCTCCTCTCACTGTTTATGTCTCTAGACTTTAGATACTTAAATTAAAAATGGTATTTCACTATCACGGTTTGGGCCTTGTATTGTTTTGCCGTTTCACTAGTTTATCCCCATAATTACAATACCCGCCCAGAAATATTATGCGTTACATGTTATATTATATTTCATTAAAAAAATTTATTTCGTATTACCTTGTTTTTCCCATCGCTTAGAGGGACCTGCACCACACATAAAACTCTCCACTAGTCATGAATGTCAATACTACTCAAGTCCATTAACCATGACTCAAAAGATTGGATTGCACTCATCTCATTGTACTATGAAATACAGTATATTACCACGGCAGCACAGTACTTTCTACAGTGTTTTTTTCTGTACTATTGAGCTAAGCCTTCCTGTTTCCATTTTTTCACTACTTTGTTGACCTTATGTAATTTGTTTTCCCTCTGCTTATTTGAAATGTTAGCAGTGAACTTTAAGCGACAACACTGTTTTTAAAATAGCGTACGGTAATGAAAAATGCAAATGATCTTTGTTGTTGTGACAATGTCGCCCACTATGAATGATTACTTCCCTTCTAGAGACGCTTCTCCTTGAGTGACTTTAGTAGATGATTTCAGAGAGTACAATGAAGTCAACTCAATTGACCTTTTACACAATAATGCTTTTTTTATCCACAATATTTGTAATGCTCAAGTTGTCAAAAGTCTTTAAACTGGAAAGGAGGAATATTTACACGATCACATCTTAAATCCCAGAGCTAACTTTAGATCCCAAACAAGGCTATAATTGATGAATACAGGTTGAGAGTGAGGTTTGTTACTGTTACAGAGATTAACTAAAAGTATTTTAGATATACTCCTATTCAATCAGCCTTTGATATATACACAAGGTGTATTTTTCATTTTGAATGGTGGACATGGTTAGACATTGATGGTTTGGAAATTAAACACGTTTTACGTCACTGCAGCTGAAATAGAAACCCTGAATGAAACAGCAATAGAATCAGGTATTCTCTTAAACAAAAGATGGGTTATCCTCTATACAACACAGCGTGGGTGAGCGTGGTGGGTAGATGGCGGGTGGTATATTGTTGAGCTCAATATTTCTCAAGCAGCTGCTGTTCAAAGTCCATGGACTCCTGTCTCCCACATGGGGCGAGCATCGAGCTGGCAGCTGGAGACGGCATCTGATTGTTCTATGTTGGGATTCTCTGAGATGTGAAAGCTGTCATAAGAGCACACATTAGTGCCTTACCCCAAGACAGGCAATGCTCCAGATAACAAGGGGGATTTGTGTTTCCTACACTGTATGTGTTTCTTTAAAGCTCAAAAATGATAATAATTAGATCCATAAATATGAGGAGAATTCCTCTAATGGGATTTTTTTGTCTTCCTTAGGCTCTTTGACACTGTCTGGCGTAAACGACCTGTCCTGCTTTCTCACGCTCTAAAGAGCTCTCTTAGATGTAATCAGACTTGGCTGATATTATTAATGACTTAGGGGGGAAAGAGATTAGACTCTTCCACCCTGCCGCCCTGACAGCATCGCTCTTTAACGCTTTCAAAAACAAGACGTGTGGGAGGTCTCCAAGGAGTAAATGTTCACGTGACTGTGATTTTAATAAGTGTGTGTGTGAGACGGTGTGAGTGTATGTGAGAGGAAGACGCTTGTTTTTCTCATTTTCTTAGACATTACCGGGAAGAGGGGGAGTTTAGGAAATCAATGTTAATGAGAGAAATTAAGTTGCAGGAGTAGGCAAGTTACAGATTTGACACAAAAGTGTTTAGAGTGATGGTGAAAACCAATTAAAATGCCCACAAACCCAAACATTAAAATAATATTTCATTTTGTGATTCTGTTGGGTGCTCCCACTAATTAGTTTAGTGTCTCACAGCTGTGTTTAACCCCAAGTTAATAATCTACAAGTGCTAAAAGGATATTTCACAGCCGAGCACATCCTAATAACCAACATGGCACCAAAGACACATGTTGATAAATATTTCCACGGTTTTCGAATTCATTTTATTTTACGTGTGACAATATGTAAAAGTGTGAGCACTTTGCTGTAAATAACATACAGTATGTCAAAATACACATGATCATTTTCTACTCTAGAGACGACAGTAGGCAGATGATACATGTAGGTTTCCCTGCATCTAGACAGATGGACATGGCAAGAGAGAGAAGGAGCTTATTTAAGAACTTATTTTCTATCAAATAATGTATACACAGTACATTGAGCTGTGCATTACACTATGTTACTACCAAATATGTTTCTTGCCATCCGAGTGTATGTTTCTGTACAGACTTCACTGCTTGAGACTCTGGTCTAATCTTCATTTAAGTACCACTTCCATGTAGCCCTGTGGTGCTTTTGGAAAGGATTGTGGATACTTCATCTTAATCATCATGGGCTAGACTGTTTTAAGATATTTTAAACACCAATAAAATGTATGGCACTCCCAACCAAAATCAAGATTGCAGTCACAGTAACAAACACATGCAAGTTCTGATGTTTCCAAACCCCCTACGCTCTGTGGATGTGAACTGTCATGACCTGAATACAGAGAAGAAACATTGTTGAGCTCATCCCATGTTTATGTCATTTAATGAGCCAAAATTAGATTACAAGAACAAACACACATGCTGCATTTGCATAATCCCCTCGGCTGAAATTCAGTTACAATGAATTATGACTGAGCCAAATGAATGGGGGAGGCCTTGTCCTGCACTCAATCGTGTGGCAACATCCATATGTATATTACCTCTCACTGTTTTCCTCAGGTTTAAGCACAGATTCTCTCTTTTGGGCCCTGGCATGTTAAAGGAGCTAGTTGTCTAGTTTTTCCAGTATTCACAATCAACAATTATTATCTATTGTTGAAAAGAATTGGGAGAAGCTGAAGGCTCGGGAATTACAATCATTTCATCAAGGAGAAGGAAGGAAAGGACGAAGACGAACAAATGATAATGATAACGTGCTCGGCTGTTGGCAGCATGGCTACGAATAGCCGTCTTTTTTTCCGAGGTGGGATTACATTCAATTTAGAGGAGCGAGAAAGTAGAAAGAGAAAATAGGTGCTAAACAATAAGGGTTATTGGGATTTTTAATTTAGGGAGCAAAATCTTTAATCCAAATTTGTCAATTACACACTTTACGTGCACATACAAAAACAAACCATCGTTGGAAGGAGCTATCATAATGTGATATTTGAAATGAGTAATAAACAATAAACATCTGTTGCATATTACACACATAAAAGGACATGTACGTCAATGGCGGTGCATCTTTTCACAATAGCAGCAATTTGATTACTTTTGTCAGTTGACGCGCATCGACACTCCTCGGCGCTGCCAATGTGTGTTGTGTGTAGACAGTACATGTTTTTTTATGTTGCATACATTTACAGTCCACCATTGCATGATTGTTTAAGCCCCCTCCCACTGGAACAACAAACTGCCAAATTCCTCTCAACCTTTCACAGACAACATCCCTTAATCTTTCCAGCGCTGCCTGGGGTGATACGAGCTGTGAAGCTAATGGTCGGCAACCCATGAGCATTATGACATTCATCTGCGCCCTCACTACAGGATAACTAGCTCCCTGAGTCTCAACACAATTTAGTCAAGACTCAGAATAATACGTTTACCTACTGCGGTGCGCTGCAGGCTCCCTACATATCTTATTTCCCAGTGCCCCACACTCCCACACGCCAAAACACTTCTTTGCCACAGCATAGTGATGTCTAAACTCCTACTCTTGTTGCTGTGGGGTCAAATTGGAAGGCTACTCCAATAATTTCTCCCTAGACCGATCTCCATATACCAGGTTGGTTGGGCCATCACCCCTACAGAAATAATCTTTTTGATTAAAAAAAAGACCAGATCGGGAGTAATTGTTTTAAAGCAATGCCTTTGGAACGCTTGCAAAGAGGAGGAGAAATAATTGTGGAACAGTGTTTACAGTGTTCCTGTATTTCACAATGTATAATTTTACATTTTTACTCAGTGTGTCAGATAATTGCTTACTGTTAACTTGTGCGTGGGTTTATGTGTATGTGCACACAGCAATGATTAAGTAGGTTAAGGCAAATAATAGAACAGCTAGAACAGTCTGATAAATTCATGAAATTGCATCACTATTGTAATGGAGCCTTTGAAACCAGAAAAAAATGCCACTGCCATATTATGATAAGATAAGATATCCAAAATCCAAGAAAATATCTCTTATATTAATATTACACGGCCCTATGCATCTGATGTATTCTGTGTCTGAATACATGTTTATGTCATGGTGTGTGTTTTGGGGTTCCCACTTCAAGAAAGTGTATCAAACCAAAAACCGTGTCAGGCGTAATGAGGACATTTCTCTTGTGGTTTGGCCCTATTTTAAACTGCTATCAAACTCTTGGTCAGCAGAGAAAATCTGTGGTGTCTGTGAGAGTGTGTTCACTCACTGTGTGTGTGTGTGTGTGTGTGTGTGTGTGTGTGTGTGTGTGTGTGTGTGTGTGTCTGTGTGTGCGTGTGTGTGTGTGGCTCCTCCAGTCCATGTCGTTGTGTCCTTGAGCAAGACACTTAACCCCTAATTGCTCCCCGTTGCTGTGTCTGCGGTGAATAGAGCAAAAATGTAAGTCGCTTTGGATAAAAGCGTCAGCTAAATGTAATGTTATGTAATATAAGAGTTTGCATTTTTGTATCTGTGTTCATGCATCCATATTAAATTACTAGTATTTTCCAGGTGATCACAGACAATTTCAACTCGAACATTAATCCTAAACTGGTCAGTTACATTTGCTATTATTCCTACCTAAAATACATCATGAAACAGAACTACTCCCGTGAAGACACGACAACTGGCAAGAATCACAAACCATCCTCACGCTCTGAAGGTGAACCTCCAAACTCACAAGGATAGAAACAAAGGCTGGTTTGCTGTGTGTGTTAGCGTAAGTAGACATCACTTTTATTAAGTGTGTAGCTGTATCAGATATACTCTATTAGGGAATGCTCATTAAACTGCAAGCCCAGGCCCATCTGCCTGCAGTGACACTCTGATTTCACATCAGCTGCAGGTGTCCTTTTATTGTAGCTAAGCCTGGACTGTGACTTGACAGATTCAGATCAGCTTCATGATCCAACACCGGGAAATTGGTTTGGTCCAGTGCTTCAGAAATTTCACACAAAACAATAAGACCACAACATACTCATAATAAAACACATTTGATCATGTTGAGACTGAGACTGAATAAAAACAATAAAGTCAAAAATGATGTCTTTCCCTGCATCAGGTTGGTGCTGCAACTGAAAATGAAATGGGGGGATGAAAGGGGATGGATATGATCCTGTAAAAAATATAAGTTAATATGGTATTTATTATATAAGTTTGGTTTTCAAGATTGTGGCTGTATCTTGGTCAATGCCATTGACTTTTCCTGTTTTCCTGATTTGATTTTGCAGCTTGACTTGAATTTGAAAGCTACTTTCCATTTTGAAAGTTACTTTCCAGTTTGTCTCAGCAAAATAAAATATGGAGTTTTGACAGTTTTGTTATCAAGTTTCTGGCCCAACAAGCCAATTTCTTCTCGGAAATATAACATTCAGGTGTGGGTTTGAGGTCCACTGCTCAGATGAAAACCTGCATGGACTGGTTCCAAAAGAGCTGGCTCTTCACAACAGAGATCTATTGAGGTGAAACATATTCTGATTAAAAGTGACTATAGAGGACCTCAAAGCTGTTGAGGCTCAAAATCACAGAACATGGAAAGAAAGGGAATTTTTGAAAGACCCATGCCTCCATCAATCACCAGTACAGCAAAAGAATGGAAATAAATGCAAGAGATTCAGCACCATTTCTGATCTTTGAGGCAGTGGGTATTCTGTAAGGATTACTGCAAGAGAACTATATTATTCAAGGAGGTGTCAAAGAAATGTAGCGTAACAGTGATGCATTCTGGGCATCTCTAGCACGGACTAAACTCCACAATAATGAAATCACCAAACATGAGTTTGCCCGTGAAAGAGACTGCTGCTCTCAAAAGACAAAGTATTGCTGCACGTGTAATGTTTGTCTCACATGGTCTGGTTGCTTCATGGAACAATGCTATGAGACACAGTGTGATATTGAAACAAAGAAAAACACTCTTTAATCTCCATCTCCTGAAAGTATAGATTATTATGGTTATGGAGTTGGTACCTCAGGGCCAACGCAGATGGAAATTATTGGTGGAACAATTCATTTAAAATTGTTTCAAGAAATTGTACAGACAAATATCATAGTGGCTCTTTGTGATTTGAAACTTAACTTTGCCACACAGTTTAATAATTGTCAATAATACAAAGAGCAATTAGTACCTCAAGGGGTTTAGCCAATACAAAAGTTGAGCATAATCAAGTCAGACTCCTGACATTAAGCCAATTACACCGCTGTAGTGTGACTTGAAGCAAGCCACCCATGCAAAGCATTTCAATAATACCAATTAACTCCAACCGCAGACTAAGACTGATTGTCAAGAATCCCTCCAGCTTGCTTTGAAGGCCTGATCAGCAGCTAAAGAAAACATTTTGATGCAACTTATTGCCGACAGAAAAGTACCTAAACTGAAAAGTCCACATATTCCCCCACCTTCTCTATGAGCAGTGAATTCAGCGGGCATTTAGTTTGAATTCACTCACACATGCTCCATGCCATGATACAACTATGATTCTTCTCACATCTCAAATGTAATATAAAATGCTTTAAAGTGGATATGATATTCACTATATCCAAATTCTTCATGCACAAAGCAACAGTTCGCGGTTGCAATGAATGTATAATGTATAGTGCATAAAATGTGTTGTTTATCTGAATGCCTGAGGGTAAAAACTGTCTTTCATTACATTATCTTGTGTATTCCTCTTTCCAGCTCTAACAAATGTGAAGCTGTGGGCCATCGACCGACAATGTTTTCAGACGATCATGATGAGGACGGGTCTTATCAAGCACACAGAGTACATGGAGTTTCTGAAAAGGTGAGGAAACCTAATTGTCCTACAACGACAGACAATGGCCCTGGATAGGATTTTGATCTGAAATGCCATGAATGAATTAACTAAATGGTTAAAGGGGAATATGTGTGAGCTGTTTCCCTGAGGATTCCTTATTCATTTTTGCTAACAAATTATCTAACTCAAATGAATTGCTATGTCACTGAAGGTGTCATTCATCCAACTGAAAAAATACCTCGTACCTGTATCATCTTTTGTTAATATCCCTGTCTGGGCACCCTAACCACCTATTATCACTTAAAAGGCCTACGTGAGTATAGGATAAAAGGAAAGACCCATCAAAAGACAAACGGTGAGATTAATTTGTCCACCACAGAGAGCAATGTGCAGTGATCAGGATGCATGAGGGATTCAATTACAGTATAAATCTCACTTGTCCTTTATCTCTGTTCCTGTTTTTCTATCGTGGTCTTCATTAAGCCAATTATGCATATTATATCACCTCTTCCCTATATTTCAATTGCCACATCATTTTCTCATGACTTTGTTACATGGCCCATATTAGAAGCTACTCTATTGTCTTCTCACTTCCTCTCATACATTTCTGTTTGTGTTTAAAGTTGCCAATGATAAAAGCACACACTCTGCCGACGATCATTTTTTCCCGCTGAACGAGGCCTCGTGAACAACTGTGATCATGATCAAACTCTGACACTATTTTACAGAGTTGGTTCAAGGCAGGCAGGAAACAAACTTTTCACTTGCTATTTTCAACACATCATCAAACCTAAACTACAAAACAGGTTGTATGTCAGTACCTTCCAAAACAACTCGTTTGACTGTTCCAGAAATCATTCCTATCCTGGTTTTGTGATGTGCAGCCTTTAAAGGTATAGTTATGTTTTGGAAAATTAAACTTCCTAATTAGCGATAGGGAAAGATCACAGATGTGGTTAAAAATACCATTGTTTACTTTTCGTAATAGACTGATTTAAAGTCAAACCTATGTCATTCACTTTCACATCTTCCCTTACATCTAAGGGCAAGGGTCAAATCAATTTTAACTCCTTTGCTTTTGCAGCAGTATAACAATTTCACACGGACTCTGCCTTTGCTTTTGCACGTGAGCTTTATTATTTACTGTAATGTAAGATATTGCCGGTTTGGGAAACATAAATACAGGTTGCTTAAAGTGTTTGACCATAATGACAAAGGCTTTAGTTTTTCTGGCGAGGACCGTCTCCCTGGATAGTGTAACAGTCTGTGACATTTGCAGGTCAGTCATAATAAAGTCACTTTGCTCTATCTGCAGTACCCTTTCACCACAAAGGAAGACATTTAATTCCAAAAATATATTTCCAACCACATAAAAAAACAATCTGCTAATCTTACTTTTATGTCCTAAGACTGAAGCAATTTTAGTGATGGCTTTGACTAAAAAAAGACTCTTGCTATCTCTTCACTGAGTATGTGAGCGTGTACTGTATGGCAGCTTTTGCCTCTCAGCTGCTCTTATGTAACAGTCCAACAGATAAGTAAATATTTAACAGATATTACTTGGTTTGGGCTCATTCCATGTGTGTTTGGTTTATAAAGGGTATCTAGGGGGATCAGTTTTTCATAGCATAATTTGTTATTGTAATGTAAATAATTATATGTGCTGCTTCCGAGAAGCATATCTAATAAAAGTGCTGTCGTTAATTTGAGCGTAAGCACAAACACGCAGGTCCCTAAGTCTGCTACCTACTTGTATATTGTGCAACTATTTATTAGCTCTCACAAGTTGTGGAGGAGGAACTGACAGGGAAATCCCACATGGTATTACATACTGGAAGTGAGTGTGCTGATGGAGACCTTTTGTTATTACCTCTTTCTATTATGTGTTAGAAATCACTCAAGCACATCGCTCCTGAAAAGCAACTGAGGGGATAATGTTTGCTGAACTGACAAACATCCCCTAGATTTACAAAAGGCATATCACTGTGAAATTATATTTTCAAAAGGTTTTTGGGCTATTAATCTACTCTCTGCCCCCTTCCACTTTGGGTAAAAGTCTAGCTGTAAGGCATGGCATCAAAGCAGACAGCCATCTGCTAAACAATATGTGAAAGGACGCAGGAAATGAGCATTGGTGAGCATTAATCAGACCCCAAGGAAGTGCTGGTTTCTCTAGGCGTTTTCCAGGATTGCCAGATAAAATGATTTAAGGTTCTCTTATACTTTACTCACAGTGGCACAGTGTTATGAGTGTAATGATGTTAGAATGTTTCAAATGATCAAAAACACCACATTAGTGAAGCTGCACTTCCCCACTGGCCTCGTATAATTAATTAATTTCTCTGCAACACGATTGAGTTGTTGGATTGGAGTTTACTACGACCGAGGCTTTTTGTTTGTGTCAACAGCTTCGCATCTCAAGGGATTTAAACTCCATATGTTTCATGTAAAGTAGGGTCAGCTGATTAACTCGGGCCTCTGTGGAGGAAGCGACAACCCGAAGATGAGCACAGCGACTACTGCCCGGGTTGGGGGCCAAGGCGAGATGGTTCAGATTACTGTAATAAAGCATGGCAAATGAGGGGGAAGAGGGAGATGGAGAAATACACAGAGTGAGAGATGATACAGTGAGATATGCCCTTTGTTCACCAACAAGGGTTATTTCGTCCTTTATAAACATTGGGCCAGTTTTATTTAGTTGGCTTGATAAGAGGCAGATAGCATTCATTTAGGCTGCCAGGAAGCAAACAAAACAAACATGAGGGCCTCATACTGGTGTATGCAGCCTAGGATCTGATTCCCTGCTGTTTAACCAGACACGTTGCCCAGCTTATGCTAAAATATTCATATACAGCATCTGTAATACAATATACAGGCCAACTGCCATAGCATAATATTGATTTGTACGTGTTCCTGTTGCCTGTTTTCATGTTATTCTCTACAGATCAAAGGCCTGCTTTAAATCTCATCAACACTTTCAAAGCCAATATTTATACTAAGCCGCCATGCATCCTCCTTTCTATTTTTTTTTTTGACAGACAACAACAACAAAAGTCTTAATCAGTCACATATGTCTGTATGGTTCATACATATGACATATAATACATATTCAATCTAAAAGCACTTTATTTTCTTTCTCCTGCAGCGTTCCCACATTCCACGACTTGCAGGAAGATATTCTGAGCAAGCTTGCCGATGTCCTTGAGGAGGTAAGTGCCTTGTTCTAAAGCCGATGACACCTGCAGCACAAAGCAGATGTCACAAGCCTACTCCACACATCTTAATAGATTTCCATATATGCCCTTGCCTTTATTGCAGAGAGAGCGATGTGTCAGAGGGGGAATAAAGATATAATCCAGATAGTAAACTATGGGTGAAGGCAGGTGCAGATTGTGTGTGTGGGGGAACGAAGTGTGCATAGTTGGGATTTCACTGTAATTGTTGCTCTTTCAGTAGGTGCTTATTGTGGTGCTGTTAAACCAAATAATCCACCTACTAACTGACAGTTAATTTCATGAACCTGTACAGGAAGTCAGTATACTGCTGCCAGTAGCATTTCAGGTTTCAAGGGGCAAGCTGGAGCCCTCCATTTTATTTAATAAAGTAAGGTGATATTCATTAAATGTCACCACGGGAACCTACTCTAACCACTTAATAGTTACAAAGTGAACAATGCATTTTGTAATGTAATCTAAACCAATTCTCAAAGAAAGGCTTCAAAAACCTAAAACACGTTAGAATGTTTTGCAAATGGACAGCAGCTGTAATATGTCTAAGATATGCCGAATAATTAGTATGTCCTTTTAACAGCAGAATGTTTTTTCCATGCTGATTTCAGTGTGTGTTTTAAGATGTTTCTCAATATCACATTTTCTATCCATGTGCACACCGCTTCGTTTGATGTGTTTGCCAGCATAATTTAGTTATGCAAACACATTCTCATTTACACTTTTGATGTGTGCTGCTAACATTGAGGCTTTCAATATGTTGAATTGCATTCAAATATGGCCTTTGCCTACTTTTTTAAGTTATTCAATGTCAATGTGTTTATATGTGCAATCAATTATGTATGATACATTTGTTCCAGATCCTTTTGCTTTTAAGAAAAAATAAAGAACATTGATTATTCAATCTGTTGCAGAACTTGAACTCATCCAGAGGCAACTTGACCATGTAGTTTGGTCAGTTTGTGTAGCTGTTAGCTAAGTTTGCTCTGCCAAGCAAGCCAAGTTTAACTGCGTTGTCCTGCTGCCTTTAAGTTTGCTAATCCTCTCAAAAAATGCTTGAGATCCTCAAAGTCTGTTGTTGAAGCAGGCACCATGCCCTCCGAATAACATACGGGAAACGTCCTCTCTGACGTTTTGAGCCATTGGAGAACCACATTATTTATACCAGACGTTTAGTTCATAACAATAACCCGTGGCTAGCTATCTATCTTCTTTGAAATACATTATAACTTCTAACTACTAAGTGCCACTGCCAGTGACGACAACAGTAGGCTACTTGGCATATAGCCTTTCAAATTGCAAGGAGGCCACAGGTAATCAGCCTCATAGCATGCAATCTGTGGCTTTCATTGTCAACGGCTTTCGGCACGCATGTTTTTTTACACACTCTGGGGACTTGACATTGTGTGGGAGACTATCCGCTCATAATGGCCTCTTGAGTCAAGTGCAATTAAAACACAATTGTTTTAAATGTAGAACAATTATAAATAAAAAGCAGGATCTGAGGATGTATTAGCGATGTCATGCATTGATACAGAATTACTAAATTACTCAGTGTCACTAGAACCACTATTTTGTTGTATACAAACAATACACTTATGTAATAGTGCAAATAGTGTATCTGTGTATCAGCAACTTGATAAACATATAGGCATGTCACATACGTACCATGTTTTACTACATAAGTAGAGAACCAATGTGTCAATTATACACTCACCAATAAAGCACCACTGCAAAATCTAGTGCATATGAACATACTGCTATGGTTGGGTTTGTACCATGGCAGTATATACTTGTCCATGTCATAGCACAGTCTTGTGACTTAGACCTTGGCCAAATACCATTATGTTTTATGTATGCCATGGTGAATCATAACTACATCATTTATATCATTGAATGTACGATGTACAACCACAAAGACCGTTATAGAACTTTGCTCTAAGTGTTGAAAGGTAAAATTCACGACCTTTCGGTTAAAAGGGTAAGCAGAGCAAGAGACTCAAGGGAATCAGTTCAGTTCAGCAGGATGAAGCGGCAGGGGTGTTGATGGGAAGAGAAGCAAGAAAAGGCAATCTATGATCGTCCACATAGCAACCTCTAGAACTCCATGTAGGAAAAGAAAAAGGTTGTGGGAAAGTACATTGGTGGGGGGAGGCTGCAAGCTATGCAGCCCACATCAAAACAGTGTGCGTAGCTGAATTGCAAAGTGTAAAATGGGAGAAACACAGCTGTAAGGAAATGTGGGTAATGCAAGCAAACATAAAGCAGTTACATAGATTTTGGTTTTTCAAGATCTCTGTTGGTGTCTAACTAAAACAAGCCTGTGTGACGCTATATGACGAGTGACCCACAGTCTTGTCAGACAACCTTCACATTTCCATAATCAAATCCTCCATAGCCAGAGTGCAAACTATTTTGCCGGCAATAAAATTAATGAGATAATAATTTTTGGTTCGTACAGGGAGGACATGTGTGAGTGAGCTGGGAGAACGCACCATGTTAACCCTGAGGAAATTAGATGGTTTGGATGGCATTCTTAAAAAATGCCTATTATTCTCTGATTAATATGTTTGGACTGTTGACTGAGGAAATATAAGTGCTGGGAAGTTGATTGAATTTGTATTTATCAGTTTTATAGACTATTGACTGCTGTCTCCCCATTCAAGGTCTTCCCTCTACAAGCAGAGGTCCTATAGGTTGTCCTATGTGTTGCCCTCCACTATAATAGATCAATTTGATCTGTGATTGATTTTTGAGTTGACTGCTTTTTTTTCTTTAGCTTTCGTCTCTTGGGGACATGCTTGAGAAAGGGGCCACATTATATAAATAGATAAACCTGAACTAAACATCATAACTGCAACCTACTATTAGCAAGAAGCTCTACTCTTGAGACACACACATCAGAAATGAATCCTACTCCCACTGCTCAGTGTGAGGTAAGATGTGAAGTACGGTAGTTGAAATGGTGTGAGAATAGAAACCTGGAAAATGTCAATTACAGAGTGGAGTCTGCTTATGATTGAACAGGAAACAGTGAGCTATATCTTCAGTCTAGATTTAGTGCAGCATATTGTGTATATAGTTTGCTGGGAACGTCATAATTTGCATTATGAAAATCAAAAACAGATGCTTGTTAACCCTCGGTCCGTATAAGGTTACAGTGATTTATTTAGCTTCTTGTGCCTTGGTTCATCATTGAACCAAGGCACTTTGTATCCAGTTTTCTCCATGGCCCAAGAGGTTTTTCACATCATATGTTATGTCACATCCCACACATCAGGCAAGCGAATCCTTTTCTTATCAGGTTCTTAAGGTTATTTTCAACGCCAAGAGTGAATATGTGTGTGTGTGTGAAAGTGTTTTTCTTTGCTCAACCAATGCATGCTGGGATATGTCCCGGCACAAGCAATCCTCAACAGGAATACTTGGTGTAGAAAATGGATTGATGGATGAATATATAAGTTTTGCTCTTGGAAAGAAGGTGTGATTTGCCTTCAGATTTGAAGCAGTGCAAAGTATTCAGTCCTTGTCTTTACCTGCTCATTCAAGGTCACAGTGCATGTCCAAGCAAGCAGTGGTTGAAAAGCAGAGAACCTCTCTGCTATTAACAAGGAAACACAAATTGTAATTTATCTCACTGCAACCAATTCAGCCTCACTTCCTCTGAAGGGTACATTTTGGTCTCGAGTGACAGAGGTCTCACTCCCAATGTGAGAAAGGAGACAAAAGAATGACAGCGTGCCTGAATAACACGTCTCTTCTCTGGTCTTCTCTTTTGACAGACACATTATGGAGATGGAGAGTACATCATCAGACAGGGCGCCAGAGGAGACACCTTCTTCATCATCAGTAAGGGAAAGGTGAGAACAGTGCTTCTAGCCACCAAAGTGGTAGTATTTTTGGTTGAAAGTTGGCTGTCATCAATCATCTCAAGATAAGGGAGAAGCCGCCTCTGTCATCATCTTTCTAGATGCTCTTGGAGCATCTAGAAAGGAGGATGGAGTCACTTTTATTTCACCTTTCTGTCATTAACACTGGCTTTCATAATAAGCACAGATGACAAGCTGTCTCGACCGTTGGTGCTTGTATTGTTAACATGTTTTGATGCAGCTACGCTGCCTCCATTATCTTCTACCTGCACTTGTTTATCCTCCTTTCACTGTTCATGTATGTCCTCCACTATCCTTCCTTCTCCTCATCATTATCTGCATTTGTTAACAACACAATTCACTCTCAGTCTCTTAAATACACAAATGGTAAGATTTGTCCTACTATATATATATATATATATATATATATATATATATATATACATATATATATACATGTATATATACATGTATATATATATATATATATACATGTATATATATGTATATATATATACCATATATATATACGTATATATATATATATATATATATATATATATATATATATATATATATATATATATATATATATATATCATATATACCATATATATATATATATATATATATATATATATATATATATATATATATAGTAGGACAGTTATTATGTAGTATGTTCTAGCAGTTGACATGTCCAGGATCTACCTGTTATTGTAAAGGATGAAGATACATTATGTTTCCCGTCTTGTTTTTCCTCTCCTTTGACCCCAAACAGATCCCACTTCACAGAAGAAAATACACACATGCACGGCCGCAGACATAAGCACACACGTTCCTGATCTTATCAATGCTTTTCGCTTGGCTATTTACACATCACTCACCACACAACTGTCTCCAGCTAGACCATAGACACTAGAGGAAATTCATCCAAATGTCGGCATCTCACAACATCTCACAACCTAGCTTTCAGACTACACCTTTTACCATCTTTTAATTTTTTTCCCTGCCCCCACACGATCATATTAGATCATGAATAATAATGCTGTCACTCGGGTGTTGGCAGCGTGTCAGTGTGCTGGTGCTGGATACGCTGCTACCCCTGTGCAGAACTGACTAATTGACGAAGACAAGATCCTTCATTAGGCAAAACAACCCTCTCCATTCACTTCCTCTCAAATCTACGTAGCATCACTTTGATTTGTAAAGTCAACTGGCACTGCACAGTGCCATCACTCACATGTCATCTGGCTAATGAAGTGGCAGTCACCAATGTGTGACAGACCACCCATGAACAGAGATATCCATCCTCTGTTTGTAATAGTGGGATTTACCTGACATATTGAGAGATCATACACTATCACTTTCATTTGGAATACATCAATGAAAATGTCCTCTCCTTTACTTGCACACATCTTCATACAGTTATACATAAACCCTTCATTCGTCACTTTTTTCTTACAACTTCCTCCCTGTCACACTGCTGTTCTGTTTAACTCTCCTCCGCCTGCATTTTCCTCCTTTCACCAGGTTAATGTGACCAGGGAAGACTTGCCCAATGTAGAGCCTGTCTACCTGCGCAGCCTCGGAAAAGGAGACTGGTTTGGAGAGAAAGCACTGCAAGGGTAAGATTGTTCCTAATAACAATGCCTCTTCCAATATAAATCTTCTGTTCTCCTGCTGTTTCTGTCTGCTTCTCTAACACTTTCTAGTTTTCACTCACAATCGTTTTTTTAATATCCTCCCTCTTGTACATAACTTACATCTATACTTTCTAATTTGCTATCATCAGCCTCCAGCTCTTGCCTGTCCTGATTTTTTTCCACCACTCACTTGTCCTGAGAGGCATGATAACTTGTGAAGTGTTTAGAAATTAAAGCCGAGCCACACATTACGCAACAGGCCTGATTTACTGTAGCTATTCCAGACACAGTGTATCTATCTCTGAATCACATGAAACAGTTTTAGTTTGACCTGATCAGATTGAGGAAGTCATTGAAATACAAATTTAGTTTTTTTAATAAGTATGTCCTATTTTATTTTTTCCTGCAACTGTAAATACATCGACATACACTTTAAGTAGCAGATATGTATAAATGATGGTGAGTATAGCATTGTATTCCCTGCTGAAACAATATACGCACACATATCTACAGATGCAGCTATTTTACCCTTGAGCTTATTTGCATAAAGTTAAAATGAGGGCAAATACAATTATTGATGCATGATCCTCCTTCTCAAGCTCTTTATTTTGCCCAAATGAAATGAAGAAAAAAGTGTGAATGTTCAGCGGACAGTGGAGATTCCTCACAACCCGTCTGTGCTATATTTTGCAAACAGCTAGTCACACAGAAACTTCAGGGTAAAAGTCATTATTTTGAGTTGACTTCTGTGTTTGTCGTATAATATGCTCTTAGCTGGAGGCTTATTTCATTTTGACAATAATATCTATATGTCTCTTAAATCATTTTGTCTTTTCTTCTCATTCCATGTCTTGGTTGCTATATCAAGCGCCCAATTCGTATCTCCACAGTCACAGAGTCAGACTTTGAGACACAAAGTCTCCCGCAAAGTCCCTGAGGGCTTAGGGTTGTCCCACTATCAAATCGTCAGGTGCTTGAGGGCTTTCTCGCAGACATTCTGAGCTCTCAGTCCGCATTTGTGCAGCAACTCATAGTATTGTGACGTTAAATACTGGGCTACCAGGGGGAACATGGAAAGCGTAAGGGAAAGAAAAGGTAAACAAAGAGGATAGCACAATGGTGATCTGCCTGGAATATTACATTTACACAGAAACCTTAACATTACGGATTTCAGATTGAAATCATATGAATGCAAGCTGAGGCTATATTACACACCTGGTTTATTCATTAACCATGTTTTATATTTTTCGTTATTGAAGCTGTTTTGACAAAAACAAGTACATTGACTATTTGACAATTACCTCTTGTATCATAAAGCAAGTACATGGAAGATGTTCAAATCAGGCATGAAAAAACATAAAAGAAAAACCTACAATTGTACATACCATGTAATGATGTTGTCATGGCACTGGATATGTGGCTGCACAGTGCTGTCCAACTCATAGTTGAACCATGTCATGCCCTAACTGCCTCTCACACACCATTTACCAGGTGACAGTCAGTTAAATTACTGAGGGTTCAGGGTGTATGGCCTTTGGGTGAGCATTGTGATTGGGCCATAGACATCTTAATGGTGTCCCAGACTGTAATAATCACTATCTGATCTGGACATATGTGTTAAGTATATGAGCATAGTGGCTCTGACTAACACAGAAGCCGTGTTCAATTGAGAAAAACATGTAATACAAACATCATACTTTATACTACTCGGCCAGAAATGTCGAGCTCTGAAGATATTCTGAGACAAGTTTAAAGTAACCTGGCTGTATAGATTGTAGGGATTAGATGACTCACTGCTGCTGTACTGCTAACATTCAGTGGCACCTAAGCTCTCAAATACTCTCACTGAAAGGACACTTCAGTGTAATAAAAACATTTTATATGGCTCCTGGAATCAAAGCCCGGTGCCCTGATGGGATATTTTTACCCTGCTGTTTGTCTTGTCTTTTCATGTCTGTGTGCCTCTGTGCACAATGTTTTATTAAAACAGAGGGAGGGAAGAGAAAAGTGTATTATACCTGTGAGGGGTCAGGTGGAAACAGAGAACATATGCACTCATGAGATGCGTGGAAGCACACAGCCAACCCTGTCAACATGAAAAAAATGTAGATGTCGCCATCTTGTGGCTGATGAATGTGAAATCTTAAATCTCAAGCCCTTGACAATCACGTCTCAAGAGCACATATTAACACTTTCAAACACAAAGACACTTAAATTGTACCTAAGCAGTATCCTGTGAGAAATACATGCCAGCAGTCAAAACTGTAAATCATTATTTTTCTTTTTGAAAAAGTACACTCCAGATGTTTGATGTGAGGTTCAGACGACAGCTGGAATTGCACAGCTGGTTGGGCTTCTTCTCATAAGTTAAAGCTAACAGCCATAGGATATAAAAGATGACAGAGCATTAATATGCATGCAGAACATGTGAGGCATGGGAAGCTTGATCTCTTGGCAGTGGGAGGAGTAGGTTGTTCCAAACAGATATTCAATACTTTACACTGATGAGATGTGCTGTTTGATGAATGAGATCATGACACAAAGTACTAATCTATTATGGATTTAGCAGCTGTGCTACTTTTGTGTTGAACTATTTGAATTTTCCACGGAATTGTTATTTAAAAAAAAGACTGTAAAAGTCTCGACATGTCACGCCGATTTTATATGTACACACGTGCTCGCTGTATGCATCTATAAATACATGATATATCACACATATCCTTAAATGTACCAATACATTTAGCGTTTCCCAGAATAGTAGCTTTTTGAAAAGCTCTTCAAAGCACCTTCAAGAGCATCTCATGCTTTGTTTAGTCAAGAAAACCATATTGTTTCCACATCCCACTGAAACAAAGTGCTAACCCCACCTCTGCATCTGCTTTGTATTGTTATCATCTTTTGGCCTCGCCGCCTTTTGTCTCGGAGTGTCTTCAGCGAGAGAAGCCTATTCAACTACACCTTTGATAGTCAAGCGTGTCCCGTTAATTTACATGATTGCGATGCTGGCCATCTTCGAAGTAGGCTTTTGATCAGAGGGCTCTTCTGCAGGGCCATCTTTGTAATCCAAAGTTAACTGTGTGTCCTTGCTCATGAAACTCAATAGCCCCTACTCAAAGGCTACTGTGTCCATCTGAAGTCTTTGCCTTTGATCTGTGAGAACAACATATTTACAAATCAAAGTTTGTTCCCCTGCCAGTGTCAGATGTAATGATTTTGTTCGAGCCTGTGTGTTCATTATAGCAGCAGAAGAAATATCCCATTAGATGTTTTCTCTGCAGGGTTGGCCCTTAATGAATACTTCCGTACAGTAGGTGGATGTTCCAGGAAAAGATGGACCAACAGCATATCTCATGTCACACTCTTCCTGTCATGGGGAAGTGTGAACTCCCAGTTGAGGTGTAGATCTATCTGTAGCACAGACAATATGTGTCCTGACCTCCTCGCCCAAGTGTGTGTGTGTGTGTGTGTGTGTGTGTGTGTGTGTGTGTGTGTGTGTGTGTGTGTGTGTGTGTGTGTGTGTGTGTATGTGTGTGTTTGTAGGGTTAACAGTAGAGGGAAAGAGATAAAAAATGAAGTGTAACTGACGGAAATGTGATTGGTGTCAGTGTCAGACCTTTAAACAAACAATACAGTCCTCTGATAAATCACCCTGAGAGGCTGAGTTAGTGTGGACATGGTGCTATAGGCACCAGTGAGAATATGAGACAAACATTGGTTATATCATAGATTGTAGATAAGAAGTGGACGTAGTTGTGGGTTTTTGCGGTCGCCATCTTGTTTTTTTTGCAATTAGTGAATGGAAGTGACCAAATTGGGACAGCAGAGGAGTGACGTTGTGGTAGAACCGGCGTATAGAGCTCTAGTAGTGATCTGGCCTAAAGCATACCCTTCTTTATCGTCTATTAAATGGGACCATCATTTACGAAATGAACTTCATGCGGTATTGAAGAAGACTTGGAATTAGGTGTTTTTATAAAGATAAAAATAAAAAAAATACTAAAACTAAGTAAAAAGATAACATTTAGTATGTTTTATGGTTTCCACTGAATTCAGTGGAAATTATTTTTGGGATGATGACAAAAAAATACAATTGTCGAGAGCAAGGCAAGGCAAGACAAGGCAAGTTTATTTGTATAACACATTTCAAAAACAAGGCGATTCAAAGTGCTTCACATAAAACCATTAAAAGCATCAAAACATAATGCAGAGAAAACAGGATTTTAAACAGTTAAGAAAACATTAAAACAGTCAAAAAGCTAAATAAAAAATAAAAATTGAATAAAAGTTGCAGTGCAGTTTAAGAAATACAATGCAGTAGCAATTGAATCTGGATCAATTAAAGGCAACAGCAAACAGAAAAGTCTTCCATCTGGACTTAAAGGAGCTGAGGGTCCTTGCTTTAACCAAACAAAAGGGATCTGTATCTGCCAATATGGATCATCAATGATCAACAATTAGTATCAGCATGAAAAAACGTGATCAGCGATCTCTAAAAGTTATATTTGCTCCCTTTTTTCTTCTGACTCTGATCCGTGATATGATCTGAGTTTCATGATCCGTTGCTCCACTAGTCGATATTGTTATTTTAAGCATGTTGGCATGCTTATGTTAACATTTAGCTCAACCCAATAGAGGTGATACCATGACTGTAGAGTCTCATGTTACCTGGTCGGTGCCTTGCAAATCATTTTGGGCAATGCGCAACACAATGGTCTCTTTGACTCAATGCTACATGTTTTGATGAAATGCTCGTCGGCTTCAATGCTGCTTTGTAGATTCCCCGTCTCCCTTCAGTCCAAGCCGTACCTTGAGTATTTTATTAGCTCTTCCTCCACGAGTCAAAGCATTAACTTCTGCCATCTGCTATTAACTAGAAATCTGGATATTTCTCATTGCCACTGTATGTTCCTGTCTGTATCCTCTGTATATTTTAGTTTGCTTTAAAGCATACCATAGATTTTTAGTCTGAAGACATGCTCACAGTTCATACCGTCACAGCATGCAAATCAACCACCAAAGATTTTAAGCTTTTTTGAGACAGCTTGAGAAGAACTTTGTCAGAGTAAATCCCTTGTTGCCCTTTTTTATTTTGGAAATTGTTGTGTTGAGATGCAATTCTGAACAGGGACTTTCCCGCAGGCCAAAAATGTATTTTAGGTGTTGAAACCCAAGGGAAGGTGAGGATTGAGAAGGGGGGAGAACTAAACACAGCATTAAGAAATAAGAGTCAGCTTCAGCTAGTGCCCTGAATTCACAAATAACTAACAATTTCACAAGTATGCCCTATTATGTCAGATAGAAATCATTTCCATACACGAGAAACACTGGTTCCCTGTCAATGTTTTCATGTGTCTGTGGCAAGCTCCGACATCCTGAGACTCAAGAGTAACCTTTCCACGTTATAATTTTCCTAGTATGTTTGGTTTATCGCCGACATAACGTTGTGCTCGAACTATCGTGGTATCACACTGCTCAGCCTCCCGAGGAAAGCTTATGCCAGGGTGCTGGAAAGGAGGCTCCGACCGCTTATCGAACCTCAGATTCAAGACGAGCAGTGCGGATTCCGTCCCGGACGCGGAACAGTGCACCAGCTCCTGGGAGTTTGCCCAACCAGTTTACATGTGCTTTGTACTGTGCTCGTGTGGTATTGTTGTAAATGAGATGGTGCATATCAAGGGGTTTCCATAAACTGTATATAAGAAGCCGTCATCGGGACGTCACCAATTGGTTTGAGGACTGCTGTCTTTTCAGCCTTGAGATCAGCGATTTTGCCATCGCCCTTAAATACAATCTGACTTCTTTTTGCAACTGGATGAGTCTTCCCTGCTGTCAGTAGAGGTGATGCAAGTTTTAAGACACATCCTGCATTAGCTTCACTCGGCAGAACATAAGGTTGCCGCCTGGTTGTTCCTAATGAATAATTTCCAACCAGTGTGAAAGTGGCTGCCTGGAAGAGTATAATACATATATTCATATATGTAAAAATGTCTCGTATGGAAAAGTGGAAAGTGGTCATACTTTGCAGTTATGTGGAAAATGCACAATGTTGTAGTTAATGGAAAAAAGCTGCACAAACACTTGCACAATCATTTACGTAAGTGCTTTAATCGAAATATGGGACACAACTATCCAGGCCCACCTGAATACCTCTCAGTGACAGAGTGGAAGCACATTATTGGCTGTGTATCCCACAGCCACTTCTTGTTCTTGCCCCAGTCCCGCCCCAGGCTTTACTTCTTCTCACTACAGCTTCGTAGCTACTGGCCACTCTCAGCCTCCAAGCCTGTACGTTATTTTCATAACCCTCTTCCGGGACACCAGATCACTATCCAATTACCTGGTTCATTTCAACTATCTACTGGAAATCAACACCGCAGGCTTCCTTCTTGTACGTCCAAAGGACATTCCAGACACAGCATGCAGCTGCTTTTAGTGCGTCTTTGCTTGTGCATCTGTGTGTGTGTCTCTTTTTCGAATGCGTTTCTTGTTGCGCTGCACTTAACAACTGCAGAGCCTTCTTTGGCTTAGTGGATGACTTAGGCTCAGCAGCATGTAAATTAATCATTCTGACACATATTGTTTAGCGATTGTGTTTCTCATACAACATCGCTAGCATCAACGCAATGGCACACTAAGTTGTTTTCCTCAGCCACACTCGAGCAGCAGGTGTAACAAGCTGCTCTCAAACATGAAACCCTTGCGGTCTCTAAAGGATAATTCATGCTTAATCACTATTTCAATGTAGCCCAAGTGTTGTGTTGTTTTGTTCTATTGCCATGTTAAGTGAATGACACCAACACTGTATGCTTTCTTTTATGAGACAAATTAACCCGTGTAACAGATTGTGGGTGTGATACATGCAGTATTTGACATGAATTAAAAAAGCTTCTTAAAGTTATTCGTCTGGCAGGCAAATTTGGAGAAATAACTGCAAAATCTTTAGAAAATTGACTCCACAGCTGGGACGTTATAAACATTTGTGCCTCAACAGCCCTTAACAGAGCAAGTTGACTTCTTATTCAGCTTCTGAATATTTGAATAATCATCCAATTATGAAAGAATGGTGGGGTGAAAGCAGAGGTTTAATCGGTACCGGAGGCATAGGCGCCTGCTGGGAGAGAGAACCAGCCGGCTGCAGGCTGGATTCCGTGGATTCCAGAGGCTGCAGACTTGACTCCGGGGATTTCGGAGTCTGCAGTGAGGCTACAGTGGGACTGCTGGCTGGACTCCGGGGTTCCCGAGGCTGCAGGCTGGACTCCGGGGATTCTGGAGGTTGCAGGCTGGACTCTGGGGATTACGGAGGCTGCAGTGAGGCTGCTGGCTGGACTCCAGGAATTCCAGAGGCTACAGTGAGGCTGCAGTGAGGCTACAGTGAGGCTGCAGGCTGAACTCCGGAGGCTACAGTGAGGCTGCAGGCTGAACTCCGGAGGCTACAGTGAGGCTGCTGGCTGGACTCCGGGGATTCCAGAGGCTGCAGTGAGGCTACAGGCTGGACTCCAGGGATTTTCCGAAGGCTGCTGGGCATTCCTTAATTTAGCTGTATTGTTCAATAATTCTGTTTATTAGAATACCAAATTGTACTTGATTCAAAACTGTCACGTTAATGTTGCATTACATTTGTCAACTATTGAATTAACACAGAAGTATACAAAACTAGTCTTGTGGTTATTTCATATGGACTATTTATTGACTTACCAGAAAAGTAATGAAAGGACCTACATCAGGATAGAAGGGATACAGTAATCAACTAAGCAATATACAATTTGGCCAACTATTATGAGGGTGTCTTATGCCTCCTTTTATGAATAACACAAATTCAAGAACTTCTCTTCCCATCTTCTCTTTCCATCTTCTCTTCCCACCTCAGTCTTGTCAATCTTCACGACTATTGTTCCCCAAACAAATCATCACATAATCACTAGTGACAGCCACGTTGTGTAACATAGTGTCTTCATCCAAACGGGGACATTAAGTACTTTCACCCATTAGCCCGGTTATACTGTAAGTGTGCTTATTCAAATAGTTTTGATTTCTGTTGTGGGCAAACAAGAACAGGTGGCGCAGTGTTTGCCAGAGTATTGTGTTTTAAGAGCATGGATACAGGCCATAGGAGCTTATCAGACTTATCAGAGTGAAATACTGTATTAACTATGATAGCGCAAGGGCCCCAATGTATCCTATGTCCCTTGACAAACACTGCACTCATCTCCTCTGTAGTCCTCACCTTTCAAAATGTGTTGTTCCCCCACCAGCTGTGCCCTTTATTCAAAGGGGTCAGCAGAACGAGTGAGTGCATGTGTGTGAGTTTGTGCTGGAGAAGGGGTGTGTTTGGAGGAGGGAAGGCACAGGCAGTTGACATGGCATGAGGCGGAATTGTCACCTCAGCTCATTGAAATAGGCTGCCGTGTGTCTGAGTTCAGATCAGATGCAGAGTGTGATTGTCAGCTACTGTCAGCACTTAAATTTAATTGAATCAACTTTTCATATCTAGAGTCTGTTTTTATTTTGTATTCGCTCCCCACTGGGATATTAAATTCATTCAGGGTATGACTTCTTTTTCTTTTTCAAAGAAATGGGGCACAGCATAATCTGCTTATTATGAGACATCCCTTGAAGAATTTCCCATCTTTTTGTAATGTTTTAGTCTGTGTTTAAGTGGATAACCCGACAATTGGATTGGAGATTAATGTATAAGAGCGACAGCCGTGTCTTTAGTTGGAGGGCTGCTCTGGGCAGTGTACTGGTTCAGAGTTAGAGCTCATCCCTTGTGGGACTCTGTGTGCAGAAAATCTTTCACAGTGAAGGATGGATTCTTGGGATACAGACTCTGAGGACTGCGTTTGGGGCGACTCCTCTGAAGAAGCGTCACCATCAGAGGAAGACAAACTTGATGTCAAATATAATAAAGAGTAATGCCGATCATGCAGTTATGTGTGTTGCCTAAGGAGAGTAAAGTTTCCATTGTGGTCCAGTGGCATTTATGGAGTGAATGAAGTTGAATAAGCCATCATTTATATGTAGGTGTTAAGTTTTGACTGTTTCCATCCTCACAGCTCTGATAAAGCATTTTAATCTAATAATAATGTGATTCAATTACAGCCGCACAGTGTGCATTTATTGGATGAAATGAGTCAATGTTGCTTCTGTGCCTGATTGTATTGTATTATTGTTTTTGTCCAGGGAGGACATCCGGACAGCCAACGTCATTGCAGCAGAGGCAGTCACCTGTCTAGTCATCGATAGAGAGTGAGTATCAATAAGGTTTTCCATCACAAAATAGAATGTCTGTTTTACATTATTGATTATTTAGCATTAAAGTGGTCTGCCATGAGCATCCATGCAAAACAAGCCTACAAATTCTGCTTTGGTCATAATGATCAGGTAAGGACAACACATCAACATTAACCCACTTCTGCACTTTTTTGATGAACATGACACATTTAGTGTCGGTACGTTCAATCAATAGTTGAATCAATTTATCCTGCATGATCCAATACGTTACAATTCTACAAATTTAATAATTGTGATGTGAGACATAAAGTGTGCATTTCCAGGATCATGCTTCCCTTTCACTTCACCTCCGCTGTCTTGTTTAATTGTCTGCTCACATTTGGGAATCCTAAAAGGCAATCACGTCATCACCAGCTTCTATGTTCAGGACTCACCTTGTTCTTATGCCAATGTTTTCTAATCAAACAAACAACTACCATTATTAGATTTACTTATTAAGTCAAGAAGGCATTTGTCTTGAATCCTAAATCAACTCCAGCAAAGACTTTCAATACATTATGCACTCACAAGGGCAAATTTTCTTTTGGTGTTTGTCAGGAGATTATCAAAGAGCACAACCACATTTTTAGCGTTGCATTGCAGTGGCATGGTTTGACATTTTAACACAATGTTTATCATGTTTTCATGGTACTTAAAAATGTCGATCCACATAAGTTTATCTCAGTTCACTATTTTAAGGATTAAGTATTGCGGTGAGAATAGAGAGACAGATGGATTGGGCATAGAGAGGAGATGGCATCAATTTACCCAGGGCCTCCCTCTAGCCTCAGGGAGCACGGCATCCTCAGAGTGAGCAGAGAGGATAGTGAGTGAGTGAGTCATCTAGCGCAGGAGATTATCACTGCCTTTCACTCTGCCTGTCATACGAGCAGCTAATGCTCTTGCTGCCCTCAAAACTAGCTCATTGCATGTGTTTGTTTGTGTGTGTTTGTGTGTGTGTGTGTGTGTGTGTGTGTGTGTGTGTGTGTGTGTGTGTGTGTGTGTGTGTGTGTGTGTGTGTGTGTGTCCTGCCAAGACAGTTTTGGTGCAGATTCCAAGTTAAATTATTTAAACCTTTTGTGTGCATGTAATTGTTTTCTTTATGTGTAATGCATCAACATGAAATAGTGGAGTTTAAGAGGTAAAATTAGGATAATCGCAGGAGAAAACAGAGGAGATTGAGACAGTTGGAAAGAGATGGGGAATGAAAACAAACGTCAGGAAGTCACGATTCACTCGTGCAATTGAAACTGTAAGCAGCTAAGCGCTTTAAATAAAAGCTCAGCATGCAGCAGTCCCAGCTTACTGACAATATGGTCTCAACAGGAGAAAACACGAGATGTATTACATCGTCAGGCTGACAGCTTGATGAGCCTTGCATGAAAACTATCTCAGTTAGATCTTCTTCTAGACAGCCATACTTCATATAGAAATGAGCCCAAGCATAGTTATTATTTTTCATGTACATGATCTCCCCAGGAGTGCAACTTTGGAGGATTTTATTTTCGCAAATTAGCATATTATGTAGCTTGTTATGCTGCAGTCAACCTATTAAATTGTTTCATTAAATTCTGTAATTGTAATATTGTTCCCTGAAAGGAACATGTGCTGTTTCTTTCAGTAAAATAATGTCATGGGAATGTATGTCTGTTGGTCATAATACCCAGTGAATTATTTTCTCAGCAGAGTATGTTTTCTATTCTATAATTCATTCATTAAAACATTTCTTCACAGCCTTTTCTTTTGTCTCTGAAACTCCCACTCATCCCACGTCTCCTATCACACTATTTTACACCGCTTCGAGGTCGCTCCGTCTTCTCATCTCTGCCACAGTGATTTTTAGAGGCTCGTCTCTAAATGCAGCCTGATGAATATTTAATAGTAACTGGCAGTGTTTTTAATGACAGGCTGGCCATTTATTGCACAAGCTACTTATATGGATCGCCTGCCATGTGCAAACTGCATTGATTGCATACTGTGACTTCTCGAACAAAACAAGTCATACACGTTTTAACATTTTCTGTCTGTGTTTCAGTTCATTCAAGCACATGATTGGAGGTTTCGAGGATGTGTCCAATAAAGGCCACGAGGATGCTGATGTCAAAGCCAGGTAAGATAATTATAATTGTATCCACAAATTAATTAAAATACCCACAATGCAAATATACCTTCTTGCTTTTGATTTTGTTTGTCTTTTGTTTCAAGCAATTACATTTTCTAAGTAATTTTTAGATTCAATTAATCCTAAAACATTGTACCATAATGTGACTACCCACCAGCGGCAACATTTTATTTAAAAAAATGTGCTCAAGTCCAACTGTTAATGTAGTGTGTCTTATATAACAAGACAATACCCATGTGGCAGGCCAGAAACAGAGGCTATGACCTTCGCCTTTATTTCTGGAGGAATAGATATGTACTCTATTTATCATCGCTATGGAAACAAGAGAATAGCACGATAGAAGGCACCTTGGCAATGAGGTGGGCATCTTGGGGTACAGACAGCTACATATTGGCATAATCTAATACCTCGCTCACTCGGAGCTATGTTGTGAGTCAAGGTGAGCAGAAACAAGAACCCGGTAATGACAGATTACAGAGAGCGAGAGAGAAGGGACAGCTTATCACCCCAGAAAGGAAAAGAGAGACGTGGATGGAGGGCCGAAGAGACGAAGGGAAGAGAGAACAACACGGGTGACAACGCAGACCAGACTTTTGTCCGATTCTTTGGAGTTCTAGCTGAGTGCAGAGAGCGTCAGTCATCTTTTGCAAGTTAGTGTAATTTAGCAAGCAAAGAGCGGAACATAACACCCGAGTGTGTTGGAAAAGAGGCACTTATGGAAGAGAAAAGGCAATGGGGGGCGGGTATAATGGGAGTGGCCCCATTGGTTTTTGCCTGTGGCATTCATCCATGGCCAGGTCCCCCTTATGGCTCACTACACTGATGATTGCGAGCAAATATGTGTGATAGACAGAGACTTGCAGTGTGCATTCTCTACCCCATCCCTCCCTTGGTCTGTAGGGAAGCTAATTTAAGTCTGATTTCATGCAAATTAGCCACACATCATGGTCATTTGTAACCTTATAATCAACCCTATTAGCTACAGAGGTTTAAAAAAAAAAAAAAATTTAAAGCCACTCTCTCCCTCTGTTCCCGAAAATCTGTCACATCAAAGCCGTTTCCACCCTGATTAAGGTAGCTTTCCCTGCCGCTGTGTGTGTGTGTGTCATCTCTTGCTGGTGCTCCCCGCCCAACAGAGCACATTTGTTTCTTGGTGAGGAAAGCCTGAGTCAGGATCCCTCGTTGATGGAAACTATCTCTAATTAGTCACAGCGGATAAACACCATGCGGCAGAACTCTAACTATACAGCAACTAATACCGCTGCTCTCTGTGAGGTTGACAGGTCTTTTCTTCAAAGCCTACCTCACTGCTATGTGCTATATGTGCACATTGTTTTTGATCAAGTCGCTGCTTCTCTCTGCAGGAGGAGCTTTCCACTACATAATGTAGAGCCAATGCATTAGTCTCTGTTGAAATGTTTTGCATGTATTTATGCATGTATAAAGCATATATTTAAGTATTTTGTTTAGTGGAAGGCAAGATGAGAGTCTGTAGGTGAGAAAAAACAAATATTATATTTTCTTATCTAAATTCCCATATTTTTAATACAGTTGAAAAAGTCTTTAAAACTTGTTGTATTTCTCTTTCCTGAACTCTCTCTCCTTTATGCCCTGTCTGTCTTAAAAAGGCATAACAATGCCATCAAAATATTTTCCTGTTTCTAAAATAAACCAGGTAATTTAAACTATCCTCTCATGGGTCAACAGCTGCTTTTGTTTGCCTTCATTTTGTGATGAACCTGATCTGGTTTTCCTTTCAAACTGTCAATGAAATGTCTCAAATCTAAGTTGTTTTTTTTGCAGATGTCCCGTATTTAGTATACATACTTTACTTTCCGCTCACTGCTTATCGTAGCCCATCCAGCATGATGAAGATTGAAGATTGATGAGATCATATCTGTTGAGCAGGTGTAGCAGTTTAAAAAGCGAGATTTACTGGTAAATAAAAGTGACATTTAATGAGAGTCAACTTTAAGGTCAGATATGCTGTCCCTTGAGTCAGGCTAGACTGAAGTAAATGAGGACAATAGCCCACACACACACACACACATACACACACACACACACACACACACACTCTTTCTCTCTCTCTCTCTCTAAAATACACTAACAGACATTTAGACACACAGGGATTGCATCATTTGCTATGATCTCATCCATTCACTGATACAGATTATCACCCACTGGGGCGCTATTTGACCTGTATAGGAACACTTTGTATTGCATGGCTAATAACAGATTTACAGTAATAAGTTACAGTTCCAACTTCTTGTAAGGCATCTCAAAATGAACAAAGGCTGAAATTGAACTTACCAGGGTTCAATTCTAATTTATTTATTTGAAAAGGGACAATGTGCATTAATCAACATTCATACAAATGTAAATGTACCCGAGTTAGCTGAAAGGCTAGTTTTCATCTGCAGTTGTACGTTTGTACAATTGTAAAAACGTACTACATTATATTACATTGTTGTACGATGCAGCTGAGCTCTGTGTGGTTCCAGTCACACTGGATTCACTCGCCACTATCATATTCCGTAGTGCTTCTTCAGCAACGAACATAGACGAGTGATGTTCTGCTTCTATCGGGAAAAATCTATACGAGTGTTTGTGTCCTCAGCTGAGACATTGAGCTCAGGGAAATATTTTTCTTGTCACAAAACTATTCATTACAATTCATTGCAGTGCTCTGATAACTTCACCAGCTGGTTTCAAGGTTGTCTCATTGTATTCACTTAAAGAAGAGTTCATCTTTACCACAGCAGAGAATAAATGGGTTGATTCTTCCAAAGCATTCTGTGGTTCACACTGTGGAGTTATTGTACATCAACAAGTATTTGCTCCTTACCTAGATACTCCGTATGGAGCAATGCTGCCCTCTGTTGGCCAACTCATACTATTACTTAAAACATGTTTTAATGTCCTGCATGATGTAAAATGATCCCCTCATTCCTGATCCCTTTATAGCGAGACATAATTTACGAGACCTCCCTCATTATGGGCACTCGTAAGTCTATGTGTGTGAGCACGGGTCAGGCATCACAACCTTATTCATAATTCTGTCCCACACGCAGGAATGCATGTACTCTCGGTCGCATCTCTCCATCCTTTTGTTAGAGCATTTAGGGATTTGGAGTGTTTTCTGGGCCTGCTTCCAGGTGATGGGAGGGGAAAAAAAGATGAAAGGATCACCTGCAAATCTTACATGCTAGTAGTAGTGCCTATTTAAACACAAATAAGCAGTGACTATCCTAGATACCCACTGTGTTTCTGAGAAACATTGTGGCTCAGCAACCTGCCAACACATGCCCTCACGGTGCCCGCTGGTATGCAGCTTAGGGAAAAGGTTTTGTTGTCCCGGCTTGCAGTGTAACTGATGTGTCTGGTGATCTGAGTAAAATCCTCTTTCCACATCTCAAACGGCCACATGAGAGTCTCATTTGCCATTTCATTTATCAAATTTGAACCCAGAACTGAGTCATTGTTTAACTTGTATGTAAATAGACTTCCTGCAGTCCCTGCTGCAACATGATGGAAGACTTCTGACTGACCTAAACAAGTATTCCTTGTAGGGGTATTCTTGGTAAGTGTCCAGTGGAAGACAGCTGTACTGTTTCTGGTTGAGAAAAGGCCTGACGTTGAGGGCCATAGTCCGTTCTGACTGACCCAGAAAAGGCTGTCCAAGCTCAGAACTGTCCTCAGCCCACTGATCCAGAGGCTGAGCTGATGAAACTCTGTCCATTTCAAACAAGGGTTGGCCACGTGGAAGCAATCTTCTTCTTCCGGCTTATGCAGGTCTGCAATGCCATGTTGGGGTGTTTGGTGGCAGAGCTGACGCACGTCTTCAGAGCCAGAACAGTAGTGAGCTTTTGTGCCGGACGTCTCAGCTTTGTTTTTCTTCTATCAAGACTGGGGACAGACAGTATGTGTTAAAAGAGAGGTCAAAGTGGTTTACCAGAGGACTATACTCAAACACATCCTGTTCCCATTGATACAATCCACATCCTCCATAACATCCTTGTTAGATTACTATGAGTTAAATCCTCTAAGATTTGCAAACAAATGAGCACACAGATATTTTGTCTCAGGTTGTTGAAAGTGGATTATCTCTTCTTTCATCCTTCAGCTCATCTCTAATCCTTTCCCTATTCTGTCTTTTCCCCCATCTTGTCCCGGCACCACAGATATGAAGCAGAGAATGCATTTTTCTTCAACCTCAACCTAGCCGACTTTAACATCATCGACACTCTGGGAGTTGGTGGATTTGGCCGCGTTGAGCTGGTGGGGCCCGCTGCACATTGACAGTAACATCTTCACAATCGTCTTTACGGGCTGTGCGGGTAAATTTGCAGCCCATCTTTGTACTTGAATGCCTTTCTTTCCTCACTGCAGGTTCAGCTCAAGAGCGATGAGAACAAAACCTTTGCCATGAAGATCCTGAAGAAGCGGCACATTGTCGACACGAGACAGCAGGAGCACATTCGTTCAGAGAAACTCATCATGCAGGAGGCCCACTCTGACTTCATTGTTAGGTACACCCTCTGGGCAGCTTCATCCATTGACTGTTGTTTTTTTTGCATTTATGTTACAAGAATCAGGGCTTTATCAGTCTTCTCTGTGGATGCTGGAAGATGCTTAAATCTCTTGTGACCCTGAAAGAAAATAAGAAGGCACATGAGAGTTATTGTTATTACGATAAGATGTATAAAGGTCTAGTGGTATCAACAAAATGGCTCTAATTCTGGCCATATAAAGATAGGAATTTTTATATTAAACTCAAAATTGTATTGTATACAGATTTGCGCACATATTTGTGTCAGTAATAATTTTGTAGGAGATTCATTTTGGAATATGAATTAATTGCACTTCTACAAACTATATATTCACCAAATCTCTTTTTTTTTTTTGCATTTAAAAGATCTTTTAGATAACATTTGCTTTTGGTGTTTTTAGACTCTATAGAACATTCAAGGACAGCAAGTACCTCTACATGTTGATGGAAGCTTGTTTAGGAGGAGAGTTGTGGACCATTCTTCGAGACCGGTAAGCTCTTTTTCACCAGGTCTGATATGAGTGAATCATTTTAGCTGTGTCATATTCCTGTAAAGTGATACTAACCGTAAATACCACGACATGAATAGAGTTTCAGTGACAGTAATAGTCCTTAAACCTCAAGTATCTATTGTCCTGCTGTGTTTCCAGGGGTTCATTTGAGGACTCAACCACCAGGTTTTACACAGCTTGTGTGGTGGAGGCCTTTGCCTACCTGCATTCCAAAGGAATCATCTACAGAGACCTCAAACCAGAGAACCTTATTTTGGACCACAGGGGATATGCCAAACTGGTAAGAGAGCATAAAGGGATTACCACCCAAAGAAATTGTGTTTTCTGTGAAATAAATCTCATCTTCCTATGATGTTACCCTGGAGGATCAAATTAAATGTGTTCACTTGCCTCATGTTGGCATTACATAAAAGCATATTACAGTATAAAGAAAAGTTTAATTGAGGTTTAGTCGAGTTCTGTGTTTTTTGGGTTGCCGCCACTCCCTTCTCTCCTGCTGGAGAAACCAGGTTGTTGCTTTTGGCTGAGCAGCAGCCAGTTGCTCAACAGTTTTTTTATCCATCATGTCAAAGCATCAAATGAATACTGTAATACTGAAATAATTACACCATTTCAAACCTCAGCATCATTATACATAAGAATGTACATGATCTGATACAAATTAGGATGAAATTGTTATGACTTCATCTGACTGACGGATCAAAATCTACCTTCTTCTTAGGTCGACTTTGGCTTCGCCAAGAAGATCGGATTTGGAAAGAAAACGTGGACCTTCTGTGGTACGCCGGAGTATGTAGCACCAGAGATCATTCTGAACAAGGGCCATGACATCTCAGCTGACTACTGGTCTCTAGGAATCCTCATGTTTGAGCTCTTAACTGGCAGGTACACACAAGCCTGGGCATGTCTATAAAACTAATATCTTAAAGAAGTGTGTCAAAACAGTGTGCAGGATTTAGGGGCATTTGCTGGCAGAAATACAATTGTGTTCATAACTACTGTATTTCATTAGTTTCTAATTACCTGAAACTAAGAATTGTCGTGTTTTGTTTACCTTAGAATGAGCCATTTACATTTACATAGGTACTCAGTCCACCGTGTGGCGCCGCCATGTTTCTACAGTAGCCCAGAGCGGACAAACACTGGCTCTAGAGAGAGGAGTTTGCTTTTTAACGGTACCTGAAAGCCATCGTAGTTCTCTGGCGCATTTGGAAAGGGAGGGAGTAGTGGAGGGGTATTCAGTTGGTTATAATCTGCAACCTCACCACTAGATGCCACCAAATCCTACACACTGCTCCTTTAAGTGTTCCCTGTGATGGCATATATGGGATCAATATCACAACACAACAATCTACAACGAACAAATGCTATTAAGAAGACAATAATATTTGCTTCTGTTATGTAGCCCTCCCTTCTCTGGCCCTGATCCTATGAAAACCTACAACATCATCTTGAGAGGCATCGACATGATCGAATTTCCAAAGAAAATTACCAAAAATGCTGCCAACCTAATTAAAAAGCTATGCAGGTGAGTGTCGGTGCTTCGAGCTATAGTTGAAGCTCAAGAGTTATTCACTTAAGTGGTCTGTATGCTGAATCATCATGTGTTTCTTTTTTCTTTCTTTCTTTTTTCTATTGCAGAGATAATCCTTCTGAACGACTGGGAAACTTGAAAAATGGTGTCAAAGATATTCAAAAGCACAAGTAAGCATGTCTTAAAATTATTATAATCATCTTATTTATTAATTTCCCCCAGTATAACTGTGTAAAACATTCAATTAAGAGGCAATGCTGTTTTTTCCTTTAGATGGTTTGAGGGCTTTAACTGGGAGGGCTTGAAGAAGGGGACATTGACACCTCCTATCATCCCTAATGTAAGTGCACACTGCTGATACTCTTTTATTTCTAGTTGCTCTTTTGTAATCAATCTCATATTCAAAATAATTGTTTTGGTCTACTTGTTTAGTCGTCCTGTGAATGATTCTTTTGTCTTTCCACCAGGTCACATCAGCCGTCGACACAAGTAACTTTGACAGCTTCCCAGAGGACAACGAGGACCCGCCTCCTGATGACAACTCCGGCTGGGACGTTGATTTTTGAAGTCCTCCTGTCGACTTAAAACCAAAAGAAACTCTTCTGTTGTTGGCTTGGAGGCCGTCTTGAGGACATGGCTGTGTTGTAAAAAAAAAAAACTGCTTTAAAAAGAAAGAGAGGATATGGAAAAGAAGATAAACGGATGGATGGCAAACCCTCTGGGTCACCGATATGCCTTTATTTCACTGTGGCTCTGGATCAAGCATTTATAATGGGACTGCTGTAGCACTTCTTCAGTGTTGTCTTGCACTTGGCTCTAAAAGCAGAGAAAGTGCAGGGATACACACATGTACACATAACACGAGACAGGCTGATTATGGAGCCAGGTTTCCCCTTTGAAACAGGGAAAGATGTTTAGCGGGTGAATGAATGTTGGATAGTTTGTCTAAGTTTTGGTTCGAGGATAAATAACAGTGAAATGTTTTGAGTGGACTGCTCAAAAAGAGAGGAGGCTGATGATTTTTTCTTTTTTTGTGTGTGTGTGTGTGTGTGTTTGTTTGTTTCTCCGCAATATTTGGTGAAATGTGTGGAGGGTTTAAGATGTCACTGCAGTTGCTCCCTGGTGTGTGACATGCAGCCGCTTGCTGCAATCTCCGATACTTTCCAGAGATCAACACACTACAGTTTGCAAGTAAAACTGGTATCAAGTGCTCAAGACTAACCTGAATGTCTCTGATTTTCTTTTTATTTCACATCCTTATGGCATACAGCATGCACTGTATTTGAATTTACATTCACACATACGACCACAGCAAAATCAAATGCTTTGTTTGAGATCAACCTACTTTGAAAAGCACAAACACTGTGCATTCAGTGGAAAGAGACTTGACTCAGTGCCCTGCTTAATATTTAATGAATCACACACCAACACACATACAATATCAGCTAGTATTTCCATAAAGCAATGTGTAATTATGCACTTAAGACCATTAACTGAAAATAAATTAGCAGTTACTGCTAATTTTAAACTTCATTGGATGAAGTTACACTCTTTTTTTGTTATTTGATATGCTTTTACTCACTCATATGAATGCTTCTCTACCTACATACTTCTTCATTTTGTTTTTAAATCACCCAAATGCCTCAGTTCGCCCCTGTATAGTTCTGACATAACTGTGAACATGGTTTCAATGTCTTTGGTGCTGTTATTGATAAATTATAATAAGCGATGGTGAAATGACAGTACTGGCTTTTGTTTCGTAAAGTGTATTTTTGTGCTTGATTCCTTTGTGACGTGCTTGACTTCCTTCTTTAGAAAATTGGAGACTTGGGAGTCAATTTGTAAACTTGAGTGAAGATTGGTTTGAAATCACGTGGCACCATATTTCATTGTGCAAAGTGGTATTCTCGAGGTTTTTAAACATGTTGAGTTCATCCATATACATTAACAATCCTCGTCTTGAGAGGCAAACGACCAGATTCACATTATAACTATCTTGACTTAACTTCATCTTCAGGATATTTGAGAAAAATGTCTCCTAAAAAAAAAGAAGAGAGAATGATAGGCAGATTATATTGTGTTAAACTCACAGCTTTGACCACGAGCTCCATGATCTCTCACCCAGCTCAGCACCTCTCATGCCCAAAAATCAGAGCATAAAATCTAAAGAGATACAAGTGCCTTAAATCAATGGCATACAAAATTAACATCACAAGTCCTATTCGATGCTGCATGAACACATATACACCTCAAAAACGTATGTGTCCTCTTAGATGGCTGCTTCTCATCCTTTGTTATATCTAATAAATACATGAATCACCACGGAAAGAGAATTTCATTTGATGGCTGACAAAACTGCATATGAAATACAATTCCTGCTTTCTGCTTTTGATTTCTCTCACAGGAACATTATTATATTCATTTATCGAAAGAAATCCATCACACCTGATATGGCTGCAATGACATGCTTGTCTCTACAGTGTAAAATGGTCTCATGAAGTCAACCACAACTAGCCTGATGTAAAATGAACTGTAAATCAAGGTTTGGAGGGACCATCCATCCATCACCTGTGTGTCATGACTTTTGAGCATGTAGAGAGAGCAAGAATGATTTGCAATTTGGAACATTTCACAAATTGGAAATGACGACATGATGGCATTAATCATAATGTATCATTATCCAAATCATCATTTTATAACAACTCAACTCGTATTTCATCCCAGGAAGCCAAACAGACCGACACACTGACATGATAAATATATCACTGAATGATGTTGATGGAGAGCTAGGAAATCGTAGTTCTGTTGGTAAACCATGAGTATTTTTGCTGTATTAAGGGCAGGTTATGTTTATCACGAAGCCTTATGTATGCCATCACTTTACAAACCACTGGTTTTGAGTCTTATATCGACCGCCTTCTGCAATGTGACCTGATATTTGCCTTGTGTTATGTTGTGTATTCTGCTGTGAAGTCGTTTTTGCAGAGTGCCACCTGTAAGATTTTTCACACAAAAATGATAGAGTAAAAACATTACTTTTGAGTGCTGCTTGTCTCTTAGTTATTTTTAACAACTCGGGTGAGATGTTTGCTCGTTGCCACTAGAGGGAGCTGCAGGTAAGACAGATCTCCCTCAAATCAGCTCAGCCTGACGTGAACTGCTTAAGGTTGCCTGAGATCTAATAATCGGTCCTCGAGTTAATGTCATCCACTTACTGGTAAGTGCAGATGATTCAGCTTCTCTGGTCTCGGTGTTATTCGAACAACAAATCTGTTTGGGGGACAGGGAAATGGCTTCAGTCATAACAACAGGGTGACACCTCTGCGAGATCAAAGGGGATCAAAGTGCATCAAAGGAGCTCACCTTACCAGCACTGACATTTAGTAAAGTGGAGATAAAAGCTCTACTTCAAAAGATATACAGCAATTCAAACGCGCACAGTGCTACAGTGTGTGTGTGTGTCAGGTGTCTATGGCGCATCTCTCTCGCACACACACACATATGCACGCACACGCACACACATCCTCACACTCAAACGAAAGCTACGTGACCAGCAGATGACGTCCAAGTGCCAAGAAATCTTCATAGAGACACTAGAAGGGCTCGCTTCCATCACGGACTTCAGCACCTGTGCTCCTCAGCATATCGGAAATAAGAAAACAACAACAAATCGAGTCCTATGATGCAGTTTCACTTCCCAGGAGCAAAGTCATGGATTTGACATAACTGCACTATTTAGATAAATGTGAATTAATTCAAGAACACATATTTAGGGGACTGTGTACTGATACAAAAGGAGAAGTGGGGGGTATCTGGCTTGAATGGGTGGTTGGTGGACTGAAGTCAAACACACTTTGAAGACTTATTTTGGAATATTTCAGGACTTTTTCTCCCCTATGAGTGGACATGTCTTACCGCGGAGGAGCCCAAAGGGTCAGAGAGCGGGACGGATCAGAGATGCCTTTAATCTCAAAGTGCCAGTCAACCCTGAAAGGCCTCTCCACGGAAGTCCATTAATTCGGTAAACTTTTCACACCCCTTAATGGTCTGCATATCCCACACATTGATGTCCGCCACTGGTGTAATCAAGCACACTTTGGAGGATAATTGCCCCCTTTGCAATCAGAAGGATCAAATGAAGTAGACCCAGTTAATCGACGCGAGTAACTTCAATCGCTGTCTTCACACAGCCAAAGGGTAGTAGGCTACTTGAATGTCAAAGAAACGGGAAGAACCAAACAGCTTCTTTTTTTTATAAAGAAGCGTAAAACAATCCGTCATTTTTGAGTTTCCGTCACAGCTATAAAGAGACATCTCGTATCAGATGAATTGTGCTGCGGCAGATGCATTTGTAGTGAGTCCGAAAGTCGTTAAAATAAACTATAATTAATAAATGGCGAACTGTTGGCTTCAATGTTTTTCGAAAAACAAATAAAAAGTCTTCACATGAATAAGTGATCTCAAAACAAAGGGAGGGGAAAACTATGTATTTGTATCATGGATGTTTTATTTGGAAATAAAAGCAACCATAATATATTAAAGGAGTTATAACAATGTGGTAAGACTATAACATTTATTTTCCAACACTTCTTCAATGCTTCTTCTGTTATGTTGAAACACAGCAGAAGGCACAGCACTGGAGGATCTGACAAAACAAGACACTTTAATTTTTTTATTTTTTTCTTGACACATACTTGCACATACTTTTTTTTTTTTCGCCGCAGAATGCGTAAGTTATCGGTGGTCATTCAGACTTTGCATTATCATTACACACACATTGTGCGGGGAGAATCTCTTTGAAATTCCACCCCTCCACCTTTGTTGTGCACAGCGAGGGGGCGGGAAGACAAACAGGTCCGCATGTATAAAGAGATCATCCCAGGGCTCAGAGGCAGGAGGCTCCGACAGCATCGTGCCGAACTCTCTCTGGAAACCTTGTGATTCAGGATTCAAGGGCCCTTTGGACTTTGTCACTCACCTTTTTTGCAACTTTTTGCAGCAAAACAGACGGTACCTTTTCCCCGTGTTTTGGCAACGCAGCAGATTTTAACAGGAAAATCATGCAGTTACCGACAGCGCGTCGCTTCTTGGCTGTGTGTCTCACGCTGTTTGGATACCTTGGGGACGTTTACGCGGGGACCGTCCTGGTGAACTCCAATGCCATCAAAAACTTGCCCGGTGCTTCGGGTGGCAAAGGCGCCGAAACCGTCAGCGCGAGTCCGCGCACCTCACCCTCCGGGAGCGTGGGACACAAATTACCCGTGGACACCTTGCAGGTAATTAACTTCCCCATGCGTAAAAGTGCGCCATGACAAAAGTTACGCGTGTGTACCTTTTTATATGTATTTCCTCAATACTTCAATGACACACTGCTTTTGTTTCTATCAAATTTTAGCAGTCAGGTGTGTGCACGGATGATGAAGACTGTGGAGGTGATGAATTCTGCAACGACGCCCGCGGCGCCTGTCTGCCCTGCCGTAAGAGCAGGAAGCGTTGCGCACGGGACTCCATGTGTTGCGCAGGAAACCGCTGCAGCAATGGTGAGCAGAAGCATCCCATCTGAAATAATTACTGATATTTTATGATCTACTTGAGGCTCCATCTATTTATCTCTAAGTTGCTGGTGGTAATTATGATAGCTGGGGATAGTTTGCTTGTAGTCACACTGTCTGTATGTTGAATGACATATGACAATGATAAATACAGAGCTTAACTGAATTTATTTTCTTTGACCATTCTAGGTGTTTGCCAGGCAAATGACATTGATGGTACAGACGCCTCCATCATCACTGGCTGGCACAAACACAACAACACTATGGAGCATCACGCCAAGAAGCCTCCGACTTCCCACAACAATCAGCCTCATGCTACAAAAGGTGAGCGTCAAAGAATCATCTATCTTTATTACAGTCCCAAAGAAAGAAAAAACACACACAGTTTTCAGTGAAGTCGGTTTTGTGTAACATACTTTAATTTCTCTTCTATTTCCAGGCCAGGAGGGGGATACTTGTCTGAGATCTGCTGACTGCTCTGAGGATCTGTGCTGCGCCAGACACTTCTGGTCTCGCATCTGTAAGCCTGTGCTGACCGAGGGCCAGGTGTGTACACGCCACCGCAGGAAAGGCACCCACGGCTTGGAACTGTTCCAGCGCTGTGACTGTGGCAACGGTCTGGCCTGCCGACCGGAGAAAGGAGAGCGAGACCACAGTATCAGCAGGACAGCAGCCCGGAACCTACACACCTGTCAGAGACGCTGACACCAAAGCGTGCACACACACAGAGACAGAAATCTTCACACGCACACACATCCAGCAAACCCACAAATCAGTCACAGACACTGACAAACACTTTTCAGCCTTCCACACACCAGAGATGCTGACAAACACATACACATAGACACCTAAGACATTCTTTCCTGCCAAAGTTGCTGACACAAACAGCCCCCGGAAGGGTAGACATGATTCCTGGAAAAGTGATCCACCCAGAGGGATGCAACAGTGCATGGCGGACTGATCCAATTCCCCATCAACAAATGAGGAGTTGGAAGTTAGGAAGTGACATTTCAGAAGTCTTGGGAAGATCGATACTTGTCGTCGGTAATGGCACAGCTGTTTTGTTTCTCTTTTTATGGAACTTCAAGCCTCAGTTATTGCAGTAAATTACTGTATTGTAAATATTATCCTGAAGGTGGCACTTAATTGAGCTATTGAATTCTGTCAACGCCATTATTATAACAACATGGTGCTGCATGCTTTGTACATGTGTTATATATATTGTTTTTATGAGAAAATGTTATAAATAGAAAATTTGAATATATTTGTTTTATTAAAAGTCATGTGATAACCGTACTCCTTCTTTCTGCCCATCATTTATTGACAATAGTGTTCTGATCTACTGTGCTACAAAGAAGAAAGTACAAAAGAAATGTCTTTTGGGAAATTATTTCATTTAGGTTTCACTCAAAGTGTCTTGAATATAAATGAGTCTGCAGCAGTTAGAGTCCAAACCATTTAGTCGAAGTATTCAGTTGATACAAGCGGGAAATGTTTATTACAAAATAACAACCGCCCCCTTCTGGAAAGCAAAAGTTATTTGAACAATCACTCGGTGGTGTTTAACTCTTAGCCCAGAATTCTCAAATCAGTGGTTGAGGCTGAGTGGATGGCTTAAGTGTTTGGCCTAGATATGCTTCTCAAACTCATTACACACAGTTGCTGGAATATGTGCAGACACACACACTCAGAAAAAAACAACTTACTTACAACAAACTTTGATGAGTCCTTACTGGAGCCTCAACTGGCCACATCCTGTGATAGAAACAGATGATGGTCCATCAGGGCTGTCATCAGACGAAGATAAAAACAAAAAAAAACAGGACAGGATGCTGCCGTATCCAATGATAACTGCAAAGGGGTAATAACAAAGTGTGTGTCCTGGCCAGTGTTTGCCACCTAACCCTTTGGTGTTGCTGGCTAGTTTCTAATTATACTATTACTTCCCTGCCTTCATGTGCAGCAGAGCAGATAGCTATTCAAACTAAAGCCTCTAATTACTTCATCTTACTCAATCTACACAAGGATTCATGAAATGAGGTGCACCGCAGTCTTTGTGATGCAACAACGACAGCAAAAAGATCTGGGTTCTCATTCGGTCCATTTGCTCAGCATACCCCATTTCCTGGCTGTTGTGCAGTCGTTGTGCTCTAATGTGTAGGCTATGAATCCACCCCAATACACCTTGGTGTCTGTAATTAAACCTGTTTAGATTAGAAGATGGCGAGGAAATTACTGTACTTTCTTCTTGATTCTCATGTCAGATCAAAAGGAGCACAAGACAGTGTTGATAGCTGACCGAGCCAGATAACCTCTTCATTTGTTTACTTCCACAGACATTAGTCTGAAGTTTGGCAAAGGAAGACATGGTGAGGTTGAGTCTGACTGTCATTGAGGATCAGTGTTGAAAAGTAACTAATGTCATTCACTCAAGTGCTTTAATTAAGTATAATTCTGAGGTACTTGTACTTAACTTGTGTATTTTCTATTTAAGCTACTTTATACTTCTAACTACATTGCAGAGGGACACCGTGTACTTTTTTCACCACAACATTCATCTGGCGGCGGCTGCTACTACCAGCTACTTAGCAGATGAAGATTTTTAGAAAAGTTATTATGAGCCTATAAAATACATTGCATTGTATAACAGCATGTTAAACTACCAATAAAAGTAATAGTTGAAATTCGCTGTACATGTGTGCATATGTGAAATAATTACACACCATAATAACTTGAAAATATAACACTGCTAAGAGCCATTCTACCTGCGTAATGATACTACTCATTTTGCTGAATATACTTAAAACTATAACTGAACTGGACTTTTACTTGTCATAGAGTATTTTTTACATTGTGTTATTGAAACTCTTGCTGAAGTAGGGGATCTGAATACTTGCTCCACTGCTGTTGAAGAGCAATATATTAACAAAGAGGCAGGCAGACATACAGAGACACACTCCATTTAAACAATTTAGTGTCCATTCTTCAGAGTAATTAAGAGTAATGGGAGCATTGTCAGCAGTACAATATACCATGCAGACTGGGCCAAGTCATGTTTGTGGGGGTCCTGGAATCTGTGTGTGTGTGTGTGTGTGTGTGTGTGTGTGTGTGTGTGTGTGTGTGTGTGTGTGTGTGTGTGTGTGTGTGTGTGTGTGTGTGAGCCTGTCATCATTACACCAACCACAGGCCACAGGCATGTGCCCTAACTCCAGAAAGGCCAGGGTGTGTGTGTGTGTGTGTGTGTGTGTGTGTGTGTGTGTGTGTGTGTGTGTGTGTGTGTGTGTGACACACACACACACAAACGCACACACAGCTACGGTACATTTAGTGGACTCCAGAGAAACAACAGCAACAACAACTGCATCCACGATAGCAGACGCACACAGCCGTGTCCCCACATGCCACCTTGCGACGATTACAGATATACAAACACATTTACTCAGGTACACACACATTTTACACACATTTATACTGTGGGGGCGAATCTTGAGGCGTGAGAGGTTTGGAATAACATGCCCGCCAAAACAATGGCATCCTTATTTAGTGTTGTCATAGCGCAAGACTGAATCCGCATATCCACCGACATGCTTTTTCATGCTACTGTGTGCTTCCAAAAACATGCATGCTACGATTCAAGAAAACACTGATTAACTTTAATTGTAATTTATTTGCAAACATAACACAGATCATGCTCGGATTTAGCTGGTTTTATATTCATCAAGCGAAGTGTTATATGATAACAGTTAATGGGCAATAAAACACAGAATGTATTTCTGTATACCGCTGCATTAAAATCTGCTATCTCCCTTCAGAGAGGTACAATAAAGCTTTTCTCTGCCTGAGTATCTGGCATATCTGCAATTGTTATTCCTGCATCGCTGCCAAACACCCCTGAGTTAACAAACTCATGAGTGAACCATCAGAGATGAAAGGGTAAAGAAAGGAAGCCGTGTACACAAAGGCAACGCACGTCAATTTGGCAGTTGAGGAGATGTCATACTTCTGGAATGAGCATACAGATCAAAAGGTAAACTGTTATGGAAACAGGGAGGTGTCAAACTTCTTGAAGCTGGCACAGGAGAAGAAGCACAATGCTCACCATTCATCTCAATACTCATCTCTCCCTGATTGAGCAATACATGGAAATCTCCCTGTCCTTGGGAAATAATAATTAAACAAAGGAGAATTCATTCAACACAATTCGCTGAGTGTGTGAATGCAGGTGGAGAACAGGTTTGCTCCACTTATTTAACTTCTAGATGATGGCAACACAACAAGAGAAACAAGGGGTTTCACAGAGCGAGGTATGACGTACTGTACTGCGATTGGGTCTCATATTACATGCCCAGTAATTCACCAGTGACAATTGTTCTCACTCACCTCCTATGTATTTGAATATTGTATTTCACCTCTCTCTCTCTCTCTCTCTCTCTCTCTCTCTCTCTCTCTCTCTCTCTCTCTCTCTCTCTCTCTCTCTCTCTCTCTCTCTCTCTCTCTCTCTGCATATATTTGCACTTTATTTAAAAAGGGTAAAAGCAATCTTTCCCAGAGTGAGCTGATAAAGTCAACACCATTCACTAGACTCAGGATGCATTTAGCTTAGCTTACGGCAAAGGCTGGACACAGTGGGGAACATCTAGCTTGGCTCTGGCTACATTTTTTTGGGGGGAGCTGTTTCTTGTCAAAGAACAGTTTAACAATTCATCCAGCACTTCTGTGCAGCTTTACAGATGCTGGTAAAAGTGGATTTGTTACCTTCAGACAGAGCCTGGCTGGCTGTGTCCACCTGTTTCAAGTCTTTATGCTAAGCTAAGCTAACCAACTTTCATCTCACTCAGAAGGAACACATTTGGGAAATACGCTTCCTTTCAAGATAGAGAAAAAAATCTTATTTCCCAGATCTTTGAACTATTCATTCTCTGTGATGCTTTGAAACCATTTCCACTTAATCAGAAAACTGTGTGTGGTAGTGGAGGCCCAGCTGACTGCTATACCCAGGGAGTGAGCCCTGACACGGGGCTCGCTCACCAGGAGAGGCTCATGAATGACTGGTTTGATCCATCCTGGTGTTCCTCCCATCTGCAGCTGACACCTCCTCTGTGGTCTCAGGTCCCTCTCAGATGATGTCATACCATGTTTGAGTCCCCGTTTACCACATGAAGGAAACTCGGCTGTTCTGATTTAAGCTGTAAAGGCCCACGGTTGGTACGTGTGTTGGGCTAAAACAGAAACAAATGGCCATATTAAGTTGTGTAATGTAAAGTAAGGAGATACCTGACCGCAATACCATGTGTTTTGCAATGCTCTCTGGATTCGCGCACATGTTTATTTTCCCTTTGCTTTCGTCTTTTCCACCAAAGCCAAGGGTGGCAGAATTTGAGCACCACTTCATTTTATCCTCCACCACCTGTATCCTTCAGGTGGATTCCCTCACTCTCTCCAGTCCCTCCATGTGCAGCATATCCCAGTGCTTACACAGCTGCGACCACTTCAGTGCTATCAAACAGTCTGCCCATTGTTTATACACATAATATCCCAATATGCCATGTCTGCCCACTTTGCCAGAAGAGTGGGAAGAGAACAGATGCACTGGGGGGGGGGGGGGGCAGGGGGACAGCTGGGGACAAAAATGCCTACTCTTCATTATGGTTGGTCCAGAAGCTTGATGCTGGCGGCCTGGGGCTGGGGCTAGGATAAGGGCCAGGGCCAGAGCTGGCTCAGCTCCTGGCTGCTATGTTAAGTCTGCCTCAGCCACAACCACATTGCGCAAAGCTGCTTCACACATATAATTTACTCATTATTCACGTAGTTTTCGAAGAAGTCAAAAATAATATATATTGCAGAGTGAGACAGTTGGTGGAAAACTAACACGGACTGAGTCGCTATTCAGTAAAAAATAAAGTTATATGCAGTTATATAAGATGGCAGGCTTTTGGAGTCACAGTCAATTAGCACAGCTGATTGAATAGAGGTGGCTGCAGAAACCATATACTTTGAAAAATACCTTATAGTACTGAGGGGAGACCGTTTAACCAAGATTGGCGAACCCCAGTATGAGTGGAAGGCATCCGTAGGCATTGCTGGTTACCATGCCTAATCCAGTATGCTCAGCGCAGACTACTTTTTTTGAGGGGCAGGAAATAGGTGTCTCTGATCCTTCAGTTCATTTCGTGAAACGTCCTCAACAGGAGATGAGCCCGTCTGTCTGGGATAGAGACGAACATCCCTGAGCTTAAGCAGGAGCATCAAAAGCCAAATGTTGTGTAATGGCTGGCCTTTACTCAACAGGGAAGCACCCTATCAGACAATGGCAAAGTAATGGCCACAGCGGTTCAACCATTGTCCCATTAACAGTCAACAGGACTTAATCAGAGCCTTTTCTCGCCATCTCCTTTCATGCCACACCGACCCCCCTCCTCCCGGTCCATCTCTTCTCCTTCATCATCCAAACTCTTTAATGTCCCTGCTTGTTTTCTGTCCTTTCAAAAACACTGTCCTTAACCCCACCAAAGAAAATGGCTGATGCACAATCTCATTTGTGTCGGGACTTTGCAAAGGTGGAGTCTTTGGTAAAAGAATGAAAAGGAGGAGGTCGGGGCTTTAATCTCTCTGGGGGGCAAATGGATTGGATTGTCTTGCCCCTGCTGGTGGGGCTAAGCTGGGGACAGTGTGAGTCACAGGGGGTCATATCAAAGGTAGTTATCTTCAGAGGTCTTCTCAGCGCACATTAGTACGCTATCTAAATGTTGATTTGTTCACACCAACATCTGAGGAGCCTAAATGAGCTGACAAAAAGCAACACCCAGTGAATTTAAATAAGCAAAGTGGTCAAGTTCACGTCTTTCTACAGACGTTTGCACAGCTCTTCCCTTCATCACCGTCAACGTTTACTGCGAAACCCAACCAAAGTGCACGAGTTAAAAAGTCTTGATGTTAATTCCAGCAAGATTTCCAAAAATAACAGACTGACTGGAATCTGCTTTATTTCCTCATGTACCTCCTCGTTCTTCGACTCACAGGACCAAACCTAAATAGTGCAGCATACTCATAGTCTATGTTGTGGTCAAGAAAATGCTTGGGAACACCCTAGCCTCAGCAAACGGCCGTGTTGAGGTTGCTGTCTGTCTGTGTGTGTGTGTGTGTGTGTGTGTGTGTGTGTGTGTGTGTGTGTGTGTGTGTGTGTGTGTGTGTGTGTGTGTTCCTGCGTTGTGGGTGGCAAACATCATATTACTGTCACTCTCACAGCTGACATTTTAGAGAAAGGTATAAATCACACACACACACACACACACACACACACACACACACACACACACACACACACACACACACACACACACACACACACACACTCCAGCACACACTTTCAGCCACAGTCAGAGACAAAGGATTATGTTTATGTGTATGTGTATGTATCCACTAATTTTATAAACTGTACCCCTGCTGGTACAAACCACAAACTACACATGCATCTGTTGGAAAAAGCCACTGTTGCATTTAACATCCCCTCTGAAGCCTCAGATTTCACATTAGAGAAAAGAATAGGTGGATTTTGTTGTATTAAGTGAAAGAGAAAGAATCATAGGGTAAAGAGGGAACAGTTGAACAGTTTCCTTGAATGATTCAAGATTGAAGTATAATGTGAATGCCAAGAGCTATCAATCTTCAGCGTTGCTGTTGTTCTTCACCAGTAATACAGACGTCAAAAGATATATTTCCATATTTAATATTTAAAAGGCTGCCAGGCTTGCTAGAGCGAATACTCAGCAATAAAAGAGGTAAACTTAGACTCCCTGCCTGGTGTCACAGTTTGCCATTCTCTGTGTGCATGGTCCAAATGTGGGATTGCAAATAAGCATCTCTATTTTTAGGAACTTTAAGACCAGTAGAACCCGTCTGGGTCATTCCATATCATTAGAAACAGCTCCAGAGATGAACAAACTCTCCTGGCACGTAAATATAATGCTGGTCTTTAAGCCCACATTGATTTAAAATGCCCACCACTTTGGTTATCTTTGGTTATCATTAAATGTCTAACACAGCACATTCCGGAGGGGCTTGAATTGCGCTCAGACGCCTCAGTCTAAACCCCTGTTACTGAAATGTACATTTCAGCCCTTCTCTATACTCAGTCATTAACCATGCTCGCTCTTGCTGTCTTTTAGGCTCTTTTTCGTCTTTGGCTGTTGGTAAATATTTGCTAGACGGATTGTTACTCCAATGTCTCCATTGCATAATAGTTGTTGTGAATGCATCTATTGTCTCATTTAAACTGACCACATAATGTATTTTGGTGATTTTGGCAAGGGTTGGCTTCCATACAACTTCAATTAGCATTCCTTCTAGATAAAACAATGATCACTTGACTACGACTGAGCTAAGCTTGCAGGAAGTGATCTAAAGAGCTGATAGGACCCTGTGATTACCAAGCAACTCCAGTCCTCCGTGCATAATGTTTTAATTCAACATCCCCCCCCACCACCCCGTTTTGTCCCATCACTAATCTTGTCTTTAGTTATCTTCAAACTACCGCTTTTCCCTGTGGCTACAGGCCTTATCATTTATTGATTATGTCTCTTAGATTAAAGGACTTGCTTTCATTTCCACAAGAATGTGCCCCTCTCTTTGTGTCCATATGGAAACATTTGCCGGACAGATGGGTTTTTTTCCCCTCTAGAAAAGGTCCCACTGGCCAGAAAGGGATTCGCAGGGACTTGGGAAGTAATGATGCCATTGATCTCCAATTGTTGCTTGCTTTGAAGTCCAACTACAAGGTGATCTGTATTTAGACCGTAAGAGAGAACAATGAAAAATATGCAAGAAAAATGACAACAGTATAGTGAAGCTGAGAATCTCAACATTAATCATCTGAGACAGTTTTCTTAATTCCTGCAGACAATTTATGGCTGCATAATTCTCCTCCCAAACCCCCTAAAGCCTCCCAAACTTAATTCCATGTGCTGAGAAGCTGAATTGCCTGAATGTGGGTTACACACAAATGACGGACATTTTGTCTTGGGGTAATTACTAATATGCCACTGTTGTTGCCCAGGCTGCCTGTATCTGGGTTTTGGTTTAAATGTTGGGTTTACTCTCCCTGGGCTGTGTGGTTTGCAGCAGCTTAATCACAAAGCCACAAGCATCTCAGACATTTTGATAGGAGCCAAACTGGGAAGGCTTATGCTGTTTCTGCTAGAGCTACATATAGAGGGCTTTTTTGCAGAGTCAGCAGGGCAACTAAATTGAAAAAGTTCATGTTGACAAATTAAAAATGTGCAAATAAAATAAAAATAGGATTGTAAAATGTTATGGATTGTAAATCTAATGAGCAAGGCAAAGGTTGACTTGTGCAAGAATGGAAAGAAAAGAAAAAAAAACTTAAACTTTCTTAAACTTTAAAAACATTATCATCAGGATTTCAAGAATGGTGAATACAACACTTGTTTGTGTAATACATATATGACATTTCATATTGTTATTGGGGCAATTTCCTCTTGTTTTCTGGCTTCGACAAATAGAGCCAGCAACAACTGGAGCATCTGGAGACAGTTTACAGATCAGCTCCAGGTTTGGAATAGAATATGTGTAAGAAACCAAAGCATGGTTTCAAGATTAAAGAAAATAAAGTGATAAAAGATCCTTGATTGCACAACAAGAACCACAAGCTTCTGTGAGATAACACAAACCACCAGCCTGTGAACAATCAGACTGGCAGCGTTTCACTTATTTGCCCAAGACAGACTCTTCAGCATCCAAGTGTCCCGATCACGTAGAATATTTCCCAGCACACAGGTGTTTACGATCTCTTCCAAACAACCTTGTTTACAAAAACAACAGCGTTAAAAAAGGATTCCAAAAAAAGTTACAGGCAACGAGGCAATTAACGCCTGTGTACCACATCGAGTGACTCAGCTCACTACTAATGGTTTGGGGCAGAGTACCAAGTCTGCCTTTTTATTGAGCGTTTACTTGGGGAGCGTCCAAATGTTGCCACAAGGGAGATTTTGAAACATTGGCTCACTGGATACACAGAGGCTTTTTGTTGTGCTATGCATGTGATTTACAATCAAACTGATGGACTTAGAAAACTTGCTACTGTTGACTCCTGAGGAGAAATCACATAAAGTTAAAGTTTTTTTTTAACTTGGTGCACTTTGGAGCTGTGAGACATTTCATTCCAAGTGACAAATGTGGCCCTCGGAGCTTTAGTTTTTCCACAAAGGAGGACAACTGATGCAATTGAGAAGGAAAAAAAAGATTTAGTGGCTCAAGTATGATAAAGCTAAGGTAAAGTTGTGTGTTTTAAATTTATCGCCCCTTGTATTTCTCAGTTCCCCTCAAATGTTGTATATTGCTGCTCCTCTCATCTCCGTCTCTCTATTTCTTCCCTTCTTGCCTCTGATCTGTCACACACATTGCGAGGAAGCTAACCCTTGCTCCTCAGAGATCTGTGAGTACATTGTGAGGAATGTGTGTCCTTCCTGACATTACAACGCTCTTTATCAACTAACAAGAGGAGTAGGAGGGGAGCGGGGAGGATGAGGGGAGGATGTTGAGATGTTAGGTTTGGAAGTGGGGGAAAGAAAAAAAAAGAGGGCTCTTTGTGGCCGCTTATCTGACAGGATATGAAGCAACTCAATGGCTTTGGCATTTGGCAAAATAGCTTCCTTCAATGGGCATTCACTACAAGAGGCATCCCCTGACATGAGGCCACATATGTTTGAGCAGCTGAAAGATAGAGAGAAAAAGAAAGAGAGAATTTCAGGAAGAGAAAAGACAGCCGGAGGGTGTTTTAGAAGTTCCGTATTTTGTTAATTGCCCACGATAAGATGCAGCAATTTGCCGGTAGTTGAGATGATTATCAATGGCAGCAATTTAACAGATGTTGGTGGACTTTTAAACACATTAGTCTTTCCAACGATGACTAAAAGACAGTTCTGACAAATGTATGAATTCTGGAGCAGTTATACGAGTTGAGGAGCCAGATTTAACTCACCAAAGAACACAGACACACACGGCACCAGACACACACGTATTATTTTTGTTAATGGGATCTGAAGGGACATCGTTTTCCTGATGTGGTGTAATTGAAGCTGCTGTATTAAAGGGTTGTGTTCCTCTCCTGCTGCTGAGACACAAAGTAATGCAAACCCCATCCCAGTTATTAACCCAGGAAGTCCCCACGGTGCACTGCACTCTAATGAGAGAGGCTGAAACGTTTTTTATTTTTTCTCTCATTTAGATGTTGCCCCTTTGACCCCTGTGATGCGTATCCAGTGCTCAGTGGTCCACATCTGTCCCTGGGGGGAACTTACTCGGTCCAAATGCTTTCAATGGTCCCTTTTGATTTGATAAAAAAAAAAATCTCTGATCATATTAATAAAAATAGGACAATTAAATAGGAGATTTCCTTTGCCTTATTTTGCATTTCTCCTTTTTTGATTATCCCTATCTACCATTTTGGGGCAGCACATGTTTGAAAGTGAAAGGAAATAAAAGAGAGACTTTAATGCAGGTTTCAACCCCTTGAGCTACCTGTCACCTGATCAGGAGCTTTACCTTTTGAACTTCATGAGAAAGATACACAACAGATTTGCTGTCTTCAGGATTAGCAATGCCATCTCAAAGAAACCTGTTTATACCATCTTATTATGTGGTTAAGATGATTTGTATTACAGGCAGTCCCCATTCTGTCATTTAGTTTACACTTTGATATCAAACTATTTCTATTCTTCTTTTCCTTTCTACTCTTGAGCCACAAAACACACCATTTTGATTCATTGTATCTCAGGGTTTACTCTGAGTTTTCTTTTTTAATCAACTGCACACAGACATTTTCCATTCGTTAAGATTGACGTTTTCATTTGCCAATATTTGCAGATAAATCTAATGGGCGCTGTCCACAACCCACTCTCAGCACAATAGGCCTTCTCACAACACAACAGCTCCTTGTCTTTAAACTAATTAACACTAATGCATCTTAATAGGGTTGAAATTACAACCCCATGTTGCCGAGGGCAATTTGTGACAGGGATTCTTCTTGTTTTCTCGATCTCACAGAACATCTGGAGTTTCACATAATGCACTTTTATTTGTTCGCTGGCTCTAACTCCATGTTTCACCTGATTGGCTGTGTTTTATACTGTGTACCTCCAGAGGAATGCCATCACTGTTGTGTATCCAAAGAAGAGATTAACTCTACAGCACTCAAAACACTCCCGATTTTTTCACACAGGCCAAAAACCAGTCACAGTTGTATTGTTGCTTTGCTTTGATGTAGGACTTTGAGCCCTGACGGACGTATAATATCATTTACAGTCAAAATCAGGGGTGGTCTTTCCTGGTGTTAACAGCTCACCCTGCTTTGTGTCCCACTGATTCCAAAAGACTGGATTTTTCTCAGACTGTTGAACGTTCACTGAATGGTTTAATAGCAAGCAGACTCAAAGAGATGGATATTTGAATCATGCTGAGCAAAATATGTCTCCATCTGGATTTGATAAACTCATGAATGAATTTCATCTGATGCTGATTTTATCCTTTACACATCAAACAATTACATTAATTCCAGCGCACCGAATAAATTACTGTGGGGTGAAAATCATCAGAGTAGACACGTGGTTAGAAAATATGCAGTGTCATGTTGTATGTACTTCCTAGCTGCCGTTCTATCACCCCGGAAGAAAAAACACATGACTTGTTTGCTAAAAAAAGAAAATAAGTGAATGACATTGTGCTCTTTTTAAGCCATAACCATTCGACTCTCATCCTCAGAGAAAAGGAGTTGAAGCGTTTCCACTTTTTAGTACCAAAACATTTTTTAACCAACAAAAACATTTGCCAAAAGATCTCCTGCGATCCCTGACTCACTAACATTTACACACCAATAGCTCTGATCACAAGAGTTCAAGAAATATGTGTCAAAACAGGTTGCAGAGGAAGCCTGAATCTATAATTACACAGATGGTATAATTACGAATCAAGCACATATACAATTCATGGTATAATTATGAACTTCTGCAGCTATAAGCCACTAATGGGAACTGGGATTGAGGAGTTATTCAACATGCAGACAGCGAATTACTGTGTAGGCCTCGTTAATTGGTTATGCCCCCTGTTTAGAACAGGAGCGTGATAAGGTTGGCAGATTTATGGAGCAGTAGCACACGTACACACCACTGATGTTTTGAAGAAGCATTTATTTTCCCGGTATCTTTCAACTGTGCTTACCAGAATAAGTATGTGTGAGGTAGGGATTGACCACATAGCACAGAGCATTTACTTCACAGTGAAGAGGTTACACAGATAGCTGTGACGTTTTGCCAAAAAGTGAGAATGATACAAATCTGCCACCGTGTGTGATACTGAGACTTTCACACATGATAAGACGAAGAAAGCAGTGGTGCAGAAACAGCCAAACGATTAGCTTTGTGGTCGTCGAAAAGTAAAAAGAAAAAGCTTTAGGATCACCAAAGCAGCTTGGTTTAGCATGGAAACAACTGTGGCTGGATGTTTGGTTCTCATGGAAGCCACATGACAGGGAGGTCATGAGAGAGACAGCAGGCCCAGCACTGTGTGCGATCTCACCACACTCGTTCCCCACCGCACTTTTGATGTTTCCCGCCTCAACTTTTATCTTTGCTCCTCGAGAGACCCCTACTCTCACTGTCAGGGAAAGCAGACACACACACACACACACACACACACACACACACACACACACACACACACACACACACACACACACACACACACACACACACACACACACACACACACACACACACACACACACACACACTCCTGCTTCATCTGAGCAGAGGCTTGGCTACTGCCACCCATTTCCAGCTTCACAAAACTATTTTAACAAGCAGAGAAATCATTCAGCGGACACTTTCCTGGATCATAAAACACCAAATGATGGCTTTGGGATCCTTCTCTTTTATTGATCTGCGCTCTCCGATCAAATGGATACTTCCTGTGTCAGGCCTGGTCAGCGTGGAAGAGAGGAAATGGGGAGGGTGTGGAGAGGACGGGGATGGGAAAGGGGGGATCTAGTAGGGGGGGGTGCTCATGTGAGGGTGAAATGTGATCCGGAGCCTGTGTCGCATTAGCCTTAACGGGCCGTGTGGCAGACGCGCTGGCACCACAGAGCGGAGAAGTCGGGTGGTGGAGGAGGAGGAGGAAGACAAGGGAGGCAAATCGCAGGACAGCCTGATGCAGGAAAAGTATGTGGTGCTACAGCAGCAGAAAGGAATGTCATCATCCTTACGGGAGGGATTTCTGGCACCTCCCCCCCTCAAAAAAGAAATCACAACAGAGAGGGAGAATGATGCTTATCCCTCGATCTAACTCACCTTTGTACCGACAGCACACACATCATCACACATCCCCTGTCAGCCTGTCATCCAACAGGGTCACGGTCAAGCTGGCGCTCCCTCTCTCTGTGTGTCATGTTGTCTCTCTCCTGTAATTTCCTTTCTTCCCTCTCCTCTTTTACCGGAAAGAATGTGTCTCCTGTCGCTCCAGCCAGTCAGTGTCAGGCGGCTAAACAGCCCATTTTGGTGTCTGACTCAGTTACGGAGTCCCAGAGGTGCCTGAAGGATTCCATGAATTCCTGCTTTTGCACCCACAACTGTGACGCCACCTGAGGGAACGCTAGAGAGATCATACCAGACACTTCCTGCACAGACTCGGGATTCATCTTCCAGCAGCAACCTGAATCTCTTTCATGTCCAGATAACACAAATCTGAGTGAACAAATTAACTGCATATGAATGTGCATGTTTTTGAGTGGAATATTCAAAACGCTCTTGCTGTGTTTATGCATGACTGTGAATGGAAGACAGAGTGATGATGACAGAGAGGATGAAGGAGCAAGAGAGCAACGGAGGAAAGGAGAGACAGAGCCAGAAGGAAAAGAGTGGAGGGGGTAATGACTAGGTCTGCTCAGGACAGAGGAGGCGACAGAGGGGGAAGCGTCTCCGATCGTCTCCTCTTGGCTCCTCTTTGGCGTCTGTGATCCTCGGACCCTTCACGCAATCTCCCTTATTACAAGGCTTCCCCTCTCCACACGGGCACCACTACAAAATGGAGCAATTACATTTAATTAGGCTGCAGAGGGTAGCTACCCTGCCCCATCCCAAAACCTCAGAGAAGCGTAGACTTCAGGTAACACAACGGTCGGGGAGAACTTCAAAGAGATGCAAAATTACAGCACCATTAGTGGAGCCACCACAGAACTGATGTGAAGCCAGGGAATCATTTGACCCAGAGAGGAAGATTCAAAGGAGTTAAAACTGAAAAGCAGAGAGACAAAAACATCTCAACAGCCAACGATTAAGGGGCAGACTGAGCACTTCTAAACACTGTTTGTGTTGTACGGGAGACTCGAAAAATTAAGGAGTCTTGACAATGCCTATTAGTTATCTCATAGCCCTATAGCCTCACTGGAAGCATGCTCTTTTGGAGTATGTCAAACATTTTGTGGTTTTGCAGTAAAAAGTTGAAAAAAACAACATGTTTTTGTTCCAAAACAAACAGACCGGGATTTACTGTCCTAATAAGGCATCCAGGCTGTCCTAGAAAGATGATATGCAAGACAATCCCACTTTATCTGCTTGCTGTTTGTAGCGCTGCATTTTGGCTCACAGAGGGCAAGATGGCCCTAAAAGGTTTATTGATGCTGACTCACTAGGCCTCCAACCAGAATGGAAAATTCTGACTTTAATGCTGTTAGATCTGCGTCTGAGACAGAGGGACTCTTGTTTAAATCCACAACATCCACACAGGTGACCTAAAAAACAAAGATGACTCTTCACAATTTTTCTTGTTAGTTGTAATGTGATTACGGAGATTGAGTCAAGTGATGGATCGGAGACTAATTGCGCACACACACACACACACACACACACACACACACACACACACACACACACACACACACACACACACACACACACATTAAAGGACAAACCTGCATAAATAAGTGGAGAAACATAATAAAAATGACACAAAGGGTCTTTGTTGGATGTGTTACTTACGTTATGTGTAATATGTTGTGTGTTATGTGTTACAACCGCAGCATAGACCTTTAACAAACATGTTTTCTTTACCATCATCAAAACATAAAATAAGAGAATATCTCTTGAAAATGTGGTCTTCCTCCCTCTAGTAGTAGAGTAGTAGAGTTCCTAGACGTGTAAGATCCATGCTAAAGTGTATTGATGGTGGCGAAGAACCTTTATTACACGCCTTATGTTGGCATTTTCATCCAATTGTCTGTACATTATTTCAGGAGCATTAAACAATAATAGATATTTTCATGGCTGCTCTTTTTCAACTGAAATGTTCTTTTGCACACGTTAATGTGTCTTTTGAAGTTAACTGCAACTCCATAAAGAAAGGGCAGGGTCTTTTTTTTTTTCTCCTCACCACAAATTAGTCTCCTGCTGCGTCATGATTTACTGTCTCTGTTATAGTAATCACAACCAGATCTGTGCTCACCGTAGACTACAAGCCACCGCTGGAAACTTTGACAGACAGCCAGTCGTACTGTTGTTGCCTGTGTCACCAGGGCTCTGGGTATGAAAGCAACGCTAGCTATATTTAAGTGACTGGGCCGATGGTAACCACAATGTTCAACTGTATTCACCCACTGGATTTCATATTTTGTTTTCTTCATGTGGTCAACTAGGATTAAGGATTGCAGTAACATTCTATTATGAAACATTGTGCAGAAAACATTATAAAATAAGTAAATGGATTCTTCTACTGAAAGAAAAAGGGGGACAAGCACACTGGGACATTCAACTGAATGGAGGTGGAGATATAAAAGCTAAATAAGTGGTCCATAATAAGCCTGAAAAGATAACCAAACATATTTTGAATATAATACAAAATGACACATTTATAGCACTTAAATGACAAACGTTTAAAGGAGCTATTTTTATTTGATTGTGAACCATAAAAGAGCCACAATTCAACACAAAAACATAAATTAGATGCTCCTGCAGGAATCTACATCGAAAAATGAAAAGTGGCACCTTTTCTCTCACAGGAGTTGCTTGTGTGTGACTTGAAGCTGTAAAAGTAGAAGAGAGAAATGTTGATTTAAAGTGTGACTCACAGCACAGCTCAAACCTTTGAGTTCATGATGACATCGTGTCTCGCTTGCGCGTCGCTCGGGCTCGGCCTGCTGTGGCTGGGTCGTGACGACGACATGATAAGACCAAAAGCATTCCAGCGTTCATCAGCTGCTATACAAATGAGGCCTGCCTCCACTTTAGACAGCATGGATGTATTTAAAGAGAACTTAAATGCAGTGTCTGATGATGGGTGCAGCATGTAGATACAGTGAAGGATATGAATCTTTGGATAAGAGAAAGAGACACGAATAGACGAGAAGTGAAACGATAGACGAGAGCAGTATCTTGTCTGAACGGTTCATGGAACGCACCAAGGATATGAGGCATGTGGTGCACAGCTGCTTTTAGCCTGAAGCAAGTCAAGTTCTTCCTGGTAAAATATATTGCTGCAATAAAGGTGCTCTTAGTGTGCTTCTATGAGAATAAACAAATATATTCTGCTGTATGAAACAACAGGGCAAAAATATCTATGATACCCAGTCATGTAGTGAGCCAGCATGTAAAGAAAAGTAAACATTGCTAGGTGATCAAAGGTAAGCTCATGCCTAAATGTAGGCACAAATTATAAGGGGTTAGCTTTAAGATGTGGAGTACTGCTTTATGCCAGAGCCCACAGCAAAACATCCAAACAACGTCTGGCATGTTCCCCCCACAATACGTTCTTGAATGCAAGCAGACGTCAAACCGCCTCTCCAGCTGAAAGAGCACGCTGGTGCTCGCTCATCTATGCAAGCATGTCATTGGTCACATGTGCATGGCATTAACAAAGACACAAACAAAGCAGGGGTGTACCGCAACCCTATGATTAGGCTGATTTATGAAGATGTCACAATGCACTCCACAAAAATATGATCCACTTTCCCTCAAAAGCCAAATGGATGAGCATTTAATCTAGCGGCCTTTCTTAGTGACATCAAATTGCAAATTGCTCGGAATTATGTAGGCCGCAAAGTTCTTTTATGTGATGACAGAGTTTAAAAGTAAGCTTGCATTTGAATGAAACTCACATTTAAAAATACATTTTCATAAACAACAAATCCATAAAGCCAGAGAGGTCATAAAACTTCAGGGATGCTCACGACTGAAGCGCCCTAACAATGACATCCCGCCTTGACAAAGAGGCCTAACTGCATCTCTCCATCACATCACTGATCAATGAAATCTAGAAAGACTCAAAATACACTGCAGGCAGCATAGCCACAAGGTCCTACTGTATCATAAATCACCATTGAGACCACCATGATACCAAACCGCACAAGGCTTAGATTTAGGCTACTTCTAATGGGAATCACTTCATGCCCAAACCCCTATAAATGATTAACAGCTGAGGTCATTAGTGACATTTACATGTTGACAGCCTTTCTTTTCCTAAACAGTAAGAAAGGCTCATTTCTGCCTCACTTTCCCTTTGAAATTACTCTCTCAAAGAAATATAGAGTGTCTTACAGCTGTCCAACACCCTAAAGCTTCACTTGTATTCCCAGAAAACGGTCATTCTGTTTGCCACATTTCAGCCACATTCAAAGATGTGCAATTTGGTTATGTGTCTATATACATCATTGCAGTATCATACCCAATCCTTCCTCCCAACACCTCTGCTATTTCTGCCCTGATTGGCCAAATTTAGCAGCCCTGCTCTATAAGAACCCTGGACCATACAGGTTGCATAACTCTCCCTCTCAAAAGGTCTCTCTCTATTTCTTTTTCTCCCTTGTCCTCCTTTCAGTAAACACCTCTACTTTGACAGGGGTGGCAATTTTCATCTCACTGATTGAAGAGTAAAGCTGCTGCTGGTCCGCCACACAGACTCCTGCCCTGCCCTTCCTTACTCCCTCTCTCACTTTGTGCTATCAGTCATTTAAAAAAACCTCCCCCAAAATCTTAATCCTTCAAGTCTCAAGGCCCCTTAAGAACCAAGTCTGAGCCCTCAGTGTCTCCGATGGCCTGTTTTCATTTGCTCTTGAGATATAAAGCAGCAAAAGCAGTGCAATTTTAAGTTATAAAAACTTCTTCAGTCACAAAGCTTGTTTTTTTTTCCAGGAGCATGACTTGCACACATCCCAACATGCAAGCTAATACGTTTCCTTAGAATTAAGGGAAAACAAACACAACTTTAAAGCATTGACTGCATGCAATAACACAAAGATCCACTTCATTTCTCCTCTTAATCTGCCAGTTGCCTGTCCCTTTAATAGCACTGCTTAATTGTAATGACTGTGTCTGTTTGTCTTGGGATGAATGAGGCTCTTTGATAGAAGGGAGGCGGCAGGCCTTGACCACAGCAGCAAGGCTGGGCAGTGGTGACGACTAACAGCTCATCAGTATTGGAGACAAAGTGCACCTCATCAAAGACTCAAATCTACTAAACTGTCCCCCCGCAGATTAGAGCCACGAGTGGCCGAAGCCTCCAAGCACTGTCTTTGGATAATCTTAACCTCACCAAAGCCTTAACTAATGTGAAGAGAAAACACAACACGGACCACAGATTGTGTCTAGACAGAGCTTTAATCTACTCTGATGACTTATTCTAAGAATTTGCAGATGACGATGTTGACATCACTGGTCTAGTTTAGGAAGAATATTACAAAGTAAAGGGTGCACATAGGCTTCTGTAAAGAATATGTTATAATGTATGCATACTGCACTTTAAAAACAGTGCAATAAATAATCTGACAACTGACAGTAAGAACATGTAGATTTTTGCCCAAAAGCATGTCTCCAGAGTAGTAGACTAGTTCTAACGAGACATGAGTTGAACAGGGACACACATTTGGACATACATTTTAAAAAAAAAGTGTGACTCTGATAGCACACAGAGATGTGTCCACATTTTGCCATGATGACATACAAACACACACACACACACACACACACACACACACACACACACACGCACACGCACACGCACGCAGACTCACAAGGTGACAACATAACCAGCCAAAAGCTGCTACGGCTGCTAATAACATACTTTCCTTCTAAGTACTAAGGTCAAAGGTAGCCACAAAGTTTTTGGGTTCAAAGTGATAAATTGTGTTCCAGCTTTTTAAACATTTGAGAAAACATTGCTGAATTCAACAAAATCACATTTGTGTGTACCCAATATGTTCGAATGATTGCTGCAAAAGAAATGTATATGTGTATGTGTAAATGAGGTTGATCATTATTTTATTAGTACACTGTAACAAGATTACTGTAGAATTTACAGCAAGTTGCTGCATTCTATTTTACAGTATGCTTACTGTAAAATTAATCACAGTACCTATGGAATACTGTAGTCATTTTTACAGTAATAATCCAGTAGCGTCATTGTTATTACAGTAGTATATACTAATACTGTACTTGTCATCACGGTAACCGTGTAGTTTACAGCAAATCCTAGACTACTGTAACATGAATCACTGTATTCATTTTAATACTGTAAATGAATACTGTAAAATAATTACATACTGTAAAATGAAGACAGTTTTTTTCAACAAAGTCATTTATTTTAATATTTCAACATTTTAAATAAAACATTTACATTTTATTTTTAGTTTGTAAAAAAAATTGTTCTGTAAACAACAATATTTTTTATGGTATTCTTGAACATACAACATTTTAAATGTTCCTCTTTCTTCAAGTTACTATGACAATTTAAACATGTTTTAAAGTAATTTGACAGTAAACAGTAAAATTCAAGGACTGGAAGCAATAAAATATTCAGGTCAAGAGGGAAATGTATAAAAACAATTTGAACTGAAACAAGTAATTGTAGTACAATAAAAAGTCCATGACTGACTTTACTGTATTGAACTGAATCCTCTCCCTGGACGTTGTCTTTTCGCTGAACTGGAGTCTCTTCATGAACTGAGTCTCTTCCTGGGCAGGAGTCTTCTTCCCTGCAGTAGAAGGACAGAGAGACATTGGTTACTGATTCCCATTATAAATACCACAATATGTTTCTACTATGACGATGTCAGCCAATGTGGTGTTTTGTCTGGTACTGGGATCTTACCAACATGATGAGCCTTGACACCTGGGCCTCAACATCAGCCTGGTGGAGGTTTCCTGCAACACAAAATAAACAGACAATAGTACCATATTTATTAGGAGAGACATGAAAGAATATTTAGGGGGAAAGTGACAAAGTTAGAAGATAAGGCAAGGCAAGGCAAGTTTATTTGTATAGCACATTTCAACAACAAGGCGATTCAAATTGCTTCACATAGAACCATTAAAAGCATCAAAACATAATGCAGATTTAAAAACAGTTAAGAGAACATTAAAACAGTCAAAAAGCAAAATAAAAGTAGAATAAGCAACATAAAAAATAAAAGTTAAATAAAAGTTGCAGTGCAGTTTAAGAAATAAAATGCAGTAGTGAGATGCAGTAATTGAATCTGGTTCAATTAAAGGCAGCAGCAAACAGAAAAGTCTTCAATGTGGACTTAAAGAAGCTGAGGGTCTCAGCAGACCTGCAGCTTTCAGGGACCTTGTTCCAGATATGTGGAGCAGAAAAGCTGAACGCTGCTTCTCCATGTTTAGTTCTGACTCTTGGAACAGAAAGTAGACCTGTCCCAGACGACCTGAGTGGCCGGGATGGTTCATAAGGTAGCAGCAGATCACAAACATACTTAGGCCCTAAACCATTCAGTGCTTTATAAACCAGCAGCAGGATTTTAAAGTCAATTTTTTTGTTTGACAGGGAGCCAGTGCAAAGACCTCAGAACTGGAGTGATGTGATCCACTTTCCTGGTCTTAGTGAGGACTCGAGCTGCAGCGTTCTGAATCAGCTGCAGCTTTCTGATTGACTTTGTACAGAGGCCTGTGAACACACCGTTACAGTAGTCAAGTCTACTGAAGATAAATGCATGGACAAGTTTCTCCAAATCCTGTTGAGACATAAGTCCTCTAACCCTTGATATATTCTTCAGGTGGTAATAGGCTGATTTTGTAATTGTCTTGATATGGTTGTTCAGGTTGAGGTCTGAATCCATAACTACACCTAGATTTCTGGCTTGGTTTGAGGTTTTTAACATTAGTGATTGAAGCTGAGCGCTGACTTTCAATCATTCGTCCTTGGGACCAAAAACAATTACTTCTGTTTTATCTTGATTTAATTGAAGAAAATTCTGGCACATCCAGTTATTGATTTCTTCAATGCATTTAGCCAGCCCTTGTATGGGACTATAGTCCCCTGGTGATATAGTTATGTAGAGTTGTGTGTCATCTGCATAATTATGATAACACACTTCATTGTTTTTCATAATCTGAGCCAGTGGAAGCATGTAGATCTTGAACAGAAGAGGCCCCAGTATTGAACCTTGAGGAACACCACATGTCATCCTAGTCAGCTCTGATGTGCAATTAGCTACCGACACAAAGTATTGTCGGTCCTTCAAGTAGGATTCAAACCAGTTAAGTGTTGCACCAGAGAGTCCAACCCAGACTTTCAGTCTGTCTAGTAGTATGTCATGATCAACCGTGTCAAATGCAGCACTGAGATCCAATAATACTATGACTGAGATTCTGCCACTGTGTGTGTTTAAGTGGATGTCGTTGAAAACCTTAACAAGAGCAGTTTCAGTACTGTGGTGCTGACGAAAGCCGGACTGGAAGACATCAAAACAGTTAAGCATTGTTTAGTCTGGAAGGTGTGGTTCATGTGGGGGGACGGCACATGAAGCAGGATAGAGATTGTTCCCATAACAAACACCTGCTTTAATGGTTTGAAGTTTGAAATGTGTACAACTTTCTGTGTGTGTGTGTGTGTGTGTGTGTGTGTGTGTGTGTGTGTGTGTGTGTGTGTGAGAGAGAGAGGGGGGGGGATATGATCAGCAATTATATATGTTTAAATGTCTAGTGTGGAGGATATCATAAGGTCTTGAGGCAATCAGATGTAAAACATAATATGTATGATTGATTAAAGTTGTAAATCGGTCGACAGAAGGGTTAGCTAGTAGCAACGTATCAACGTTATACCAGCTGGTGCAGTCTCCCTGTAGAGTTAGCTCAGAAAACACATGCATGTTGTGCTGTGTAAAAGTCTTACCTGACCTGTTGTGTAGATCTGGTTCACCTTCAGTGGTGCTCGGTAACGTTACCCACGTCACGTTGTGCCGCACGGTAGCTAGCAAGAGAGAAAAGAGTCAAAACCTCTCCATGGAGCTACGAGCTAGCCTTAGCTAACGCGCAGCAACACACACACACACAAACACGACGACGGCGTCACACATAAACGATTCTAATTAATGTACACGTTACACTAAACGCATGCCATGTATCAACTATATGAAGCCAAATGATTTATATAACAATAATCAGGGCTCTCAAGTGTCACGCATTGAGCGTGACTGTCACGCATTTCGGTCTTAAGTCACGCCCTCCCGCCACACATCGTATTTCTCACGCTGAAAAAAAACTCTAGGCTATTTAATGTGCCGCAGCGCACAAACATGACCTGGTCGCGCTGCCCTCACCATGGAGGAATCAAGCACGTCTCCCCCGAATCCCCTGCCAATCAATAAAAAGAAATGGGCTACACGAATAGCCAATCAGAAAAACGTATCTGTTGTATCTGGGTGAAACGTAATGCCGGCCGCGCCTCCGACCCGAAATGTTGTAGCTCTTGCTCCAAAATGTTGAGAAGCCTCTCCTTCCTCTCCGTGGTCGAGAGAATAAGTGTCCATCGGCACACGACGTTATAGTTACTGTCATCTTTTGTGTAACACAACGGAGGAAATGCAATGTCGCTTCCCCCCTCTGTCTGCGTGACAGCTAGACCTAACGTCTGTGTTGAAAATAATGTTAAAACGGATTATGGTGTATTCCCGCTCAAAATTACTGTATTGTGATTCACAGCAACAGTTATTACTGTATTGTGAGTTACAGCAACATTTATTTACAGTAAGATTCAACCGGGAATGAATTTTGACCATGATGCATTGTAGATCTACAGTAACATGCTGTATAGGAGTTCTACAGTAAGAATATGGCCAGTACACAGTAATATTACTGTAAAAACTACAGAAACTTGTTACAGTGTACAGTATTACTCTTTCTTGCTGCACTAATACCTATAGCTTTTAAGGACACATGCACAATATATTCAGCATTTGGCAGTGGTTGGAGGAAGTGGGGTATGAATATGAACTTGCTTCAAACACGGTATTTGTAGATGGACAGGAGAGCAGCAACACAATAATAATCAGCTCGAAGGAAAACTCCAGACTGCAGCATTCATTAAGGCATGTGATGATAACACTATGTGTGATGAGAGGAGCAAAACAACATGCCTTTTTTGCATTTCCCCCACTGCCTCAGTTGAGGTTCCTGCATGATGAAAGCATCCCATAATCCTGCTGGAATGACAGTGGACAAAACATGGATAAGAGCGGGGAGGAAATTGCAGTACAAACAGCCCGATGAGTGCCAGAGACACGGCCCAATGAGTATGGTCTGATCTGTGTTTGCACAGGACCGAAGCATGCAGATTGAAGCTCAAAGCTTTTGTGTGTGTGTGTGTGTGTGTGTGTGTGTGTGTGTGTGTGTGTGTGTGTGTGCGCGCGCTTCATTGAGCCACACGTTGAGGTTGGGGTAACAACAGAAAGCGAAGCCAACAGGTGATTCAGGAGAAGACTCTTCTGCAGAGATGGATTCCCATGGGATTTGTGGCCAACTTTTTTCCCTTTGCCCATTTCCTCTCATAGATCCCAGAGGTGTGATCAGAATGACTTCAACTAAGATCTGAAGTGGCTTATTGACAGGCAGATTCTGACTCACAATAAACATCTCCCTTTTCACACGAATTGCGCAAGGCACAAGGTTTTGGATGATAATCTTTTCTTCCTCTCCGAAAGCGTCTAATTGCATTGGCTGGCAAGCCCACACAGAATGGTATGCAGTTATGAATGGTGTATTTACGGAGGTTGTTTATATGTGAAGTGTATGTTTGCTCTCATATTGCATATAATTTGCCCAATAACACTCAGATCTGCCATTAACTTACCACAGAGTTACTTCAGGCAAAAGCACAACAAGCTTAACTCTTTGTGTTCTAGTCTGGACAGCAGTGAAATGTTAAAAGCAACAACAACAACAATGATAAAAAGAACTGAATTTGTTCTGCTGTCAAAATTAAATTGTAGGTTTGGAATTAGGAATTCAGCTCTTGTGGAAGACAGACGTCCCAAACGTCATATTAAATTGCTGTTTTTTTGTACTCTTCATATAACCAGCCATCCAGTGGCTATTCAGACGGCCCCAGACACCACAGGCACAGATATTAAAAAGACATTCATATCCAAAATCATTGTTAGAGCAGCTGTAATAGGTGGATAGTGTCTATTCCCATGCTCGCATTGTCCCCCCCACACATAGCCATGGCTAAATCAGTGGCGCCATGGCCGCAGAAGCAGGTAGTAATAAGGCTCTGGATGGTGGCCCATAGATGTGTTAGCTGATGTGTTACTCAGAAGGCCCCTATGAAAAGACCCCAGGCGCCTATCCCAGTGCCTGTCTCCATAGCACTAAGCGACCATTAGGCTGGATTTAAAGGGCAAGACATTTAGGCTGCTGTCATCTTGTGTCAGTCCACCACAGGGACCGCGCCGTGGTTAAACAGGCTCGTAAATAAACACCACACGCATACAGGCAGGGAGCTGGGCTGTGGTGCTGCTGCTGCTGGTGGTGGGGGAGCCGACCGCAGGTTTGGACCGAGGCTCCTTTCAACTCCCCTCTCCCCGCCCCCACCAGCAGCTCCATGAATTGCCAGACCTAACCTTCAACTTCATCAGTCATCGACTAGACTGACAGTTCCCCACAAGTCGCTTTGTCCCCGTCTTGCTTTCTCTCCTCCATCTTTCTTTCGCTTATTCTCCCACACACACACACACACACACACACACACATACTTTGCATCTGCCACACACTGTCCCCTGGCTCTGCTCACAGGCAACACCGCCACCGTGGTGGTGGCGACAGCATCGATGGAAAAAATGAGGGCTTCTTTCTGAGCAGCCCTGGGGTCCCAGCACCCCTCCCCTCCCCTGTTCCTCACACTCTGTCTCTCCCCTGTCTGTCTTCTTCTGAGTGGGGACCACACAGATGTTCAAAACCACATCCAAGCCGTCTGGCTGTGATGAGCACATTTGCACACATAGTGTTAGCTAACAATCTGCCAACAGCTAAAATGTGTCTGACTATGGTCTAGCACTAATCTAAGTCTAAGACAACGGCCACTGGAACTAAAATTGAAACTGCTTATGTAACTCTGGTAGACTTACTGGGAGTTACACACATAATGGCAAATTATCACATGGAATATGGGATGAGCTGTTGCTTTGGACACAGGGCAAACAACGTAACAGCTCTGGGTTGCCTGTTGAAGACTCTCAACTGTCAGCAATAATTTCATCAAAAAAAAGACCAAGACTGTTTGCAGAAAGGCTTGTGCCTGAAATCACTCAAGAACCGAATGTACCTCGCAAGAAAGCCTTGGATTAAGAATGTAATACAGTCAGGAACAGCTTAAACGGTATGATTCAGTCAAACTCCACAGAATAAAGAGGAATATAATAAGAGTTACTGAATGCCACGTCCTCTTTGAGTAATCAGCCATCTTTACCAGCCTCACAGACATCAATGCAAGTATGTCTCAGCCCCTGTCATTTAAAACAGCTACTGTTTTAATGCACCAAAAACTAGTCAAACCCCTCAATTACTCTTCATGTGAATACTGCGTGCGTGTGTATGTGTGTGTGTGTGTCTCTGTGTGAGTGTGTGTGGTGAGCATACTCATCTGAAGTCTGTGGTTTGGTATGGTTTGGCGGGTGTGGGAAAGTGTGGTTAGAGCTACACTCACACAAATAGCGGTTTTCAGTGTGAGCAGACAGTGAAATTCTCATTTTAAGACAACAACACAGTGTGTACCTCGAGGCTCGCCATTGGCCAAACCGCACAATGTTTAAATCATTTTGGCTTAATTGCTTTTTAACAAGGCTCCCTACTGCGTTGACATTATACATTAACACTGTGGGTGCTGAAAGCTCTCAGTCTGACAAGTCTGGCCACGTAAAGCTGCGTCTCAGAATAACACAAGAGAGGCTTTTTGTAAAAAAAACTCCATTATGTGCTGTTTATAAAGTCATGAACAATAAGAGCAGAGAAAAAGCCTCCAAAAAGAATCAATTATTTAATTTTATTGTAGTGGCTTCATATTCTGGAATAATGTCTCCACTGTGTCTAATAAACTGAGCTCTCATTGCAGACTTGCACTGCTGGCAGATATAGGATGAGATATAATCTGACCTTGTAACCAGTGATAGAGCGGCGCACGATACATGGTACAAACACAGGACTACCAGTCATAAACCCCTTCATTAGGAGAGCCAGACAGTGTGGAGCATGTATTTTACTACACACCCAACATTTCGGATAGAATATAACCTTTGGGCGGGATGTCGAAGGTCTGGGCTCACTGAGCTGCACTTTGTGTGTGTGAGTGTGTGTGTGTGTGTGTGTGTGTGTGTGTGTGTGACCTGTCTGTCAGTTAAACCTTACTTTGGGTTGCGAGTACATTTCCAAAATAACAATGTGCAGCATAGAAATTATAAAGCACTCAAGCTGTACAATATATAGTTATGGAAACCTAAAACATCAGAGATGACTTCTAAAGTGGCATTAAGTCAGATGGCACACGCTTTGTACGTGACGGTTGACGAAGGTATAGAAATGTCAAAACAAAACATTCTGAGACATCCTAATATCCTCAAATTAGCTTGAAAGCAGGTCCTCAGATAGCTTCGGCTGCGGTCATCGGGCGCCTATTTCGGAGAGGCATAGTCTTAAATAGCTGCAGGAAATGAGGAGATGATGATGGACTTGAAGCTTCCCTCTGCCTAAGCACCAGTCTCTTAAAATAGGAGTGATCTGTTGTCCTCTACACGCCAGAAAGAAAAAAAAAAAATCAGATTGAAAGAAATGTTAGCTAATTAGGCAGGCAGGAGCAGTAACAAGTCCCTGATGTTACCCAGTACCATCATAGCCATATTTATAGAGCGAAAGCATACAACTCAATTCATCCAATTATTATTGAAGTAATACTTAAACAATGAAGTAAAAAAAAAGAGAGAAAATAAATGTTTAGTTCAGAAGGAAATATTAACGCGTTAAATGCAACAACTACTCTTTTATTAGAATTCTGTGTCATCATTTACAGCATGCCCTCACACTGTGGAGACACAAACCCACAAAAAAGAAATAGGCAGCCATGCTTGCGGGTTCTATGATGTCAAAAGAAAGTAAAAGTAAAATATATGCATCTTTAATTTCCACTCTGTCAGTACCAGCTCTTTATAAGCAATTGTCATCACTTCATTTGCCACAGACAGAAGTCAAACCACAGCCGTGAGTTTTAGGCGCCATCTTGTGGCCGTTTGCGTACAACATCTGTATTCCTGTGAGGTCGAAGATGCATCATGAGTTAATCAATTGGCTTTACTGCACAGTTCAAGGCAAACATCAGATGTTGTTTTCTTTAGTTTTGCATGTTTCTTGTTTATTTTCTGGTTTTACTCTGATACTATATACTATATACTCAAATGATTACTAATGTGAGGAATACCCAGAGAGTAAGAGATAGATACTACTTCTAAATAGTCACTCTTCAAGAGAAGCAAAGGCAATTGAAATACAAGTGGATCCTTGACAGTGTTGCTGCTGCCAACCCTGGCAGGCCGGAAAAATATAAATTAGATAACATGATGCAAGATCTGCACAGGAATAACTTGTAAGAAGTGATTGAGTGCAAGTTACTGTGGTCTTTAAAAAAAAAAAAATGTCTCGCTCATGATGTTCTGCTTGGCATTTATCATTTCTCAGGGTGTCTCTCTGTGGGATTAACAGTTTTTGATGCTTCCACGGGGTCATGCAGGGATTCCCAAAGTTGTTTCTAGTTGGCCTTTCCTGCTATCTCTCCGATCAGAGTTTCGCCTCCGCTGCACTCCAGAGGAAATCTAATTAGCAAGCAGTGATGTGTTGAAATATGAAGAAGCTGGGTTCAGTGTAATCTTAACAGGTGGCTGAGCTGCAGGGCAAAACTGAAAAAGTGAACGCTAAATAGATCACCAGTGAAATGAGAGGCTTCAGAGTCCCCTGAAGAGAATTCAAGGAATGTTTATGAATTGGATTTGAGTGTAGTTAATCAAGTGATGGTCGATGGGGAAGCTTTGATGCATTTAGCATTGATCAGTGAAGGCCAAAGCGCCGACAATACTATCATTTGTCAGCAGGATTAATGTCAAATTAATTAATCAAGAGCTGCAAAAACATTGAACTCTGTGTAAGCAATAGGGCGCAAGAACAATACAATACAGTAACTTCATCTGACACTGTTGAGGAAAAGACCACACAGATCCGCGTCTCTGCTCATCTTGAGAATAAGATAACGGATCAATCTTAAAGCTGTGTGTCTTGTTTAAGGTATCAGTAGAGGGTAGATCACCAGGTCAAGTGGTATTCTCAGAGTCTACGTATTTCATAAAATATATTCAAAGATTAAAGAAAGCTTTTGGCTGAAATTGTTATTTCAGTTTTTGATGGTTAACTTTTTAATCTAGGAGGGCAGCGAGCAGGTCAAATAATACCTTCATAATGTAAGAGATCATTTCTATAACCCACCTGTAAATGATTATACTTACATTCATTAGAAAAGAAGGATATTAGACATAGCAAACTAATAGCTATATTACTTAATTGGCAACACTACTAAACTGCAAACATGTGTTTGGCCTCAATTGTGATTATTCAGTTACAAAAAACTATACATTTTACATTTTCCTTGCAATCACTGTGGATATACAGTTGTGTGTATTTGCACGTCATGAGTGTTTGATCCAGATAAAGCAACAGTAAACTATAGACTGGACGACAACTTTCACAGGCAGCAAAAGTAATCCGCTTTTGGCAGACGATCACTTTTGGCCCGACAGCTGTTAGGTTTCATAAAGAGCAATTTATTCATTTGATTGCCTTTGTGTGTTACATTATTTTGTACACTAGGTGGCAGTCACATATAATGGGACTGCACTTAAACAGGAAAGGTAATGCAGCCAGGTGTGTTGCATGCTAGGTAAAGGGTACAGGTTTTGACCGTGGCCATGGCGCCTGCAAATAAATCAATGTAGCGGTGACTTGAACTTGGTTTTAAGCTAACGTTACCAAACTGTGTGTCATGAATGATGTTCAGCAACAAGACAAAATATGTAACTATTCGTAAGCAATGCATGTGTGTGCGCTATATAGCTGCATGGTTGCTGATTCCGTTGCTCGCTAGTTTACAGCTAATTCATGCTAACGTTTATGGCTGTTTGGCCAATAAGCAAAGCAGAGGTTAAATTCGCCTGAAATATACAAGGCGAAAATGAAAGATTATTGTGAGAAAGAACATGGCATTTAATATTGCTTTTGGTGTAAGTTACATTACCTTTACTTTTTTTTTTACTTTTAACTTGTGGAGCATGTTAAGACGGGTGCTTTTATTTTGAACGCACTTGCATATATGCAGCCTCAATGGATGACATTTGGGAAGAAGAGGAATGTTATACAGACAAACAGGATTATTTTTTTCATTACTAGCTGCAGTGTGTTTAAGCTTTTTGAATATTGAAAGCATACACCATATTTTACATTCGGTGCCTCTCTAGCTTCTCTATGAACTTCTTAAAACATTTTAGGTTATGGTCTTTAATAGACATGGTTATTCAGACAACATTCAGTGTGATTGACACTTCCCAAGAATATCAGTCTCGGATGTCCAGATCTTCAGAATACCCAAAGCTGACATTGCAACTGTGGTAGGGTCGTCCTTCAATCAGAGGATCGGCAGTTTGATCCCCGGGTCCTCTAGTCCATGTCGATGTGTCCTTGTGCAAGACACTTCACCCCAAATTTCTCCCGCAGGCTGTTCCGACAGTGTATGAATGGGTGAATGATGACAAGTAGTGTTAAAGCACTTTGAGTGGTCGGAAGACTCGAAAATTGTGATACAAGTAGTTCATTGACATTGCAGCCCATTTTAGCAGCTCATTTGTCTTCGTTGTTGGTTTTCAGAGAAAATACATATTTTGTTTGGGGGAGAGCAGCAGACTGGATGGAGACCGGGACATCAAGGAGAGGTGGACCTGAAAAACCCTATTGTCTGCAAACAGCTGGAAACTGGAAGAGTCAAATGACAAGATTTTTATATTTGAATGCTTGTGTGTCTGAAATATGTCTTTCTCTGTCCTCCAGTCTATGACGAGGAGCAGTTGGAGAACCACAAGGAGGATCATCAGAAGCAGTTAAACCACTTCCGAGACAAGATCAATGTTGGGCCAAACTCACAGAGTAAGGAAGCAAAATATTCTCTCAATAATTTGCTTATTTTTCCAGATCATTTTATTACATTTTGTGTATTTTATGATAGAACATGTAGAATGAAACCAGGGGAATACCTTGACACCACTTAGAACTACCTGTACATGTCGGTCTTGTTTCTTTTTTGATTTGTATTTGATTGCATTGTTTACCATTTGGACTGGCTGACAGCAAATTAATCATTGAGAGTAATATTGTGATTTAAAGAGCCATACATTTAATTACATTTGAGTCACTTTTAAATCATCAGTAGGCAAGGCACACTGTGATTAAATGATCAGATTATCAATGTCTGTCCAAATATACCTACTAGGGATTCCAGGATTAACCGATTTGACGGCAACTACGGATATATAACGTCAAGGTTTCATTAGCGTGAGGATTGCAGAAGCTATGATATTGATGGTGTTCTGACTCATGCATTTTGAATATGAGAGAAACATTGAGAGACGTAAACAATGTCGGCTGGTGCCGCTCAGTTGAGAGAAGAGCTAAGAATTCTTGGAAGGAACAGACATTCCAGCCTTGTATCCGGAAAAATTATAATAATTACTTTTGATCATCAGTGACGAGGCAACTTGTATATAGAAAATGACCAGAGAGTCACGTGATTCGTAGATTAATTACACAGTTTTACCATCATAGTTTGAAAAAAAGTTTGACTGCCGATCAGTGTCGGTCTAGATAAAGGAATATTATGCAATCTGGAGATCGGCACTGATGCTTTCCAGTTGCTAGGCTTGTAATGCTAACGTCACTATGTGAATAAAACATGTTGACATTGATACCTGATAGCGTCACGACTCTAATATGGAGGTTCCATTTAGTTACCAGCACCAGGTGAACTACTTAGGCACGCTGACACAATTTACACATTTTTTTCAAGATATTCTATTGCCCTGATCTTCTCTCCAAACAAAGCATTCATACAAATTCTACTGAAGAAGCTACACAAATACAGACATCCAGCTATATAATTTAGTATACCAACACTGGCTCACAACACGAGGATCATAGCATGAAATGATAGGAACCGGTACACTCAACAAAGACACATATTTCAGTCAGTTCTGTTGACAAAATATATTTATACACTTCAAAATTAGGTGACTGTCGAGACATTTTCAACACTTTAAAACTCAGTAAAAAGATCAGACATTTTGTGCATTAAAAAGTTAAATGAATGTAGGAGTCAACTACAAGTCCCAGAAATCTCTGCTGTAAGAAACTATCCGTGTTGTGACGTATAAAGCAATGGTTAAGTTATAATTTGAGCTTTGTCGAGCCCGTCCAATAAATTCACAAGTTTGATTAATTGATTCCGGTTTTGCTTTAGCCAGTGACAACTACAAACGGACTTTCACTGGCCAAATCACTTACATTGTGAATGAGAAGTACTTAATTCTCATACACCTTGATGTAGAGTGGTGTGAACCAGTAGCTCAGAGATTAGAGAGTTCAGTAGCTCACTCTAAGAACATGACATGGGTGTGAAACGAAGGGATCAAATCCTGCCGTCCCACTCTTTAATAAATCTGATATCTAATTTATGACCGGAAAAGTGGCTCAGCAAGACCGCTGAATTTCTACAGAAGATTTTGGACGAAGGGAAGCAACTCTGTCGTCCTCAATTGTGGTCAAGACTTCTGCACTCATCTTGTGAGGAAAAAAAAGAGAAGGACGATGAATCATTTCACCACATTCAAATATATGTAAAAAAATACTTATAAAAACAGCTAGTACAACAGTGGATAAAAGATTCGATAACTGAGTGTCAATTTAGGGAGAAAGCATATGATTGAGGGTTGCATAGAAGGAGAGTACTATATTGTGACATTTTGATGGAGTACTATATGACATCTTTTGACATACTATGTGTCATTTTTCTCCACTTTTTTGTTGCATACTTTGAAACTTAACTTTTTTAGCCCCAAGCCCCGCAACGCCCATTATCGGACAAGAACAGAAAAATAAGTCAAGTGACGTTTCCTAAAGGATCTCCGGAACCACAACGTTGATTAACTTCATTTAAATTGTTGAAATACAGTAAAGCTGTGTGGGAAGAGTTCTATTGGCTCAGATTTTTTTTTTTCCTTACCATTAAGTTTATGTAATTACATAAACCCCGTAACCTCGCCCTCATTTCCGGACGGCGGCCGTAACGTTTCACTAGATCGTTAATAAGTACACTTTACAAAGTCGGATTTCAATAAAATACACCTCTTCGTAACTCTACGAGCTTGTATGAGTCTAATAAAGCACCATATATCCTTGTGTGTAGTATATTAGAACCTGAAAAATCCAAATGCGGCTGGGCAGCGCAGGCTCCCGTGGTCGTGGGAGGTTTCTTAGAACGCGTCACACGTCTTAAGCGGAAATTTATGCAAATGTGGATACCCAGCAAGCCATAAACCGACCATGTTTAGACATAAAGGTTATAACTTTTACATTTTTGAACCGAACGACACAGTTTTTTGATTGAAACTCCTTCGTAACACCCCAAGGCTTTGTTTTATTGTAGGTTGTTGTTTAGGCCTTGAAGCATGCATCTGGAAAAACTCGGGGGCGGCTCGAGAAGGCATTTTTGGGAAATCTTGCTCATATCATGCTGGATTGTTCATAGTTATGATCAAGATATGTTATAAAAGTGTTTTTTTGAAATTATATATTTTTTTCACAAATAAATTCTGAAAAAAAATGATATAAAATAACTCAAGTATTAGAACTAATTTGGGGTTCATACGACTACTTGAACAGACCTCACTAATGCCTCTAGAAGGGCTTCTCCCCCCTAAGGGGGGACTCAGGGCTCAAGGCCATTTTTGACATACTATTTTTTTCAGACGCGTTTATTGCATTATATATACTATTATATATAAGATTTCAAGACAATTTCATGGCATACCACACAATGACATATCATGCCACTTTGTATGTCATAATATTACTTTTTTCATGGCATACTTTTGGAACTATTACATGTTCTATGGTCACAGCATAGAACCCTGAGGTCATAGCGTAGAACCTTGAAATCAGAGAACCCTGAGGTCAGAGCATAGAACCCTGAGTTCAGAGTATAGAACCATGAGATCAGAGTATAGAACCATGGGATCAGAGCATAGAACCATGAAATCAGAGAACCCTGAGGTCAGAGCATAGAACCCTGAGGTCAGCGCATAGAACCTTGATTTCAAAGCATAGAACCATGAGGTCAGATCATAGAACCCTGAGATCAGCACACAGAACCTTGAGGTCAGAGCATAGAACCCTGAGATCAGAGCAAGAACCTTGAGATCAGATGATAGAACCCTGAGGTCAGAGCATAGTTTGCATGTCGAAGTGTCCTTGAGCAAGACACTGAACCCCCAGTTCCATCTTCTATGTTTAGTTATTCTGTTATTTGTGGTAAGAGGAGTTGTTATGGTCGTTAGCTGGTTCGTCTCCTGTGATACATTGGCCTGATTCCGTCTTCTTCATCTTCGTTTTGTTTAATGGCGGGTGGCAACTATTGTTACAAGTGCATTACTGCCACCTACCATGTTAGAGTGCGAGCCAGAGTTCCCTCCTTAGAAAGTATAAAACAAATGAAGAAAAAAATCCTCTTCACTATTACCTTATCTTTTAAAAACTGAAAGGCATTAGTTTCCTTCTTCTAAGCTAAATACATTGTTAAGATTCAATACTCCCACTCCCCGATTCTTTAATTATTCTTGAGCTTTTCTCTGTGACAGATAATGTTCAATCATTTTTTTTTTTCTTCCACCACACTTACACAAACCTTATGGATGTTTCTCCATTAATTGCATTCATTGAATTTGTGTGCCCTAACCTCAATCTTGAAATGATCATTTGCTCGCTGGAGTTTTTTCCCCCAATAGTTTGTTTTATTTCATTTAATCATGCCCTTTGTTTCCTTCATCCCAACACTGTCAATGCACCAGAGAATGTGTTGTTAAATGGCCATGTGTGCGTGACAGTGCTGATCTCAGAGGCCACGCACAATGGAATTACATGTAGATCTGAGCCGTTTCAGAAAGCAGGTTTCGTAAAAACTACATTTAAGTTTAAAATGCCATCATCAGCTCATTGTTGTACATCAGTGAATTACTTTAGGGCACTGGGATTTAAAAGTTAATTTCGAAAGTAATCACAAATTCCTGTACTCTTACCTGTGTGCTGAAGAAAACCCCAGAATCAAGAAAACTATCAACGGGTATCAACTACCCTGTTTGAATTCAAAGATAATCATCAAACATTCTGCTTGTTTGAAAAAAGAGACTATCACCTCACGGCTTCATATATCAAAGAAATTACCTCACATCAGATGGTGTGTTTGGAATAAACAGAATTGCACAGCACCATCGTTGTGGCTCCGCTGTAATAACCAACCTGCGACCAGCCTCAGTTTTCTCTGCAGGAGCAAACTATTCCCATCAGTCCCTGTGCCGGCTGCAGGGCAGATCTGATCTAGTTTAATGAGTAAAAAGGCAAAGTTCACTGCATAACGAAAATAATGACACACCCGGATGCATGAGCTGTAATTTTAATTTTACCAGCAGCTGTGGTGTGTGCTCACAAAACACACAACTCTCGACCTCTGTATTTGGGCTCAGGATTAGGAAATGCATATATATGTTTTACAGTTGTATTCCTATCCTCAACTGGTTTTGCCAACGTGAATACATGTGTGACCTCTAAGACAGAAGTAATGAAATGGATAATTTTATTTTGGAGGGAACGAAGAGTCCTGCCCTCTAAGTCTGGGCATGCAATACGCATGGTGAGGGATAGGTATTATGAGGAGTTTCTCTTGCCTCCGTTGGGGATTTGTGATAATCTCCTTTAGAATGAGTCATGGGTAGATTATCATTTTGCCTGCTGTAGGCCAGGATATCCTATATAGGCTATGCTAATAGGTGCAACTCAGGAGGCTTGCCGGTGGACTTGCAATGAGAACAGTGCTTACCTGTATCTGGGAATCACAATCCTGAGCAAGTAAAAATGGCTTTAATGTATTAGCCACTCCTCCTGTGTACACAGAAAATCAAATCTGGATGCTTATGTTTTGGCTTCAGATATTAAGCATCTCTACACATGTATGACATGTAGTATTTACACGTAATAAAAGTGGTTCTTGTATTGGCTTTTTCACACACACTCTGGGGAAAGATCAACAAACGTGGGCTACCAAATCAAACAGTAATCTAAATGCTGTGACTACATGATAATGCAAACACATTCGAGTCTTTATCAGGACGGTTGTTTAATTCTGGGCAATTATCAATGCAGCATTTCTATGAATGCAACCGTTGGGACATTTTCATGGCTTTTGAATCATCAAGTGTTTCAAAATTCAGGTCAGTTTGCCAGTGTAGCGCAGCAAATTATGCATAACCCTGAAAGCAAAGCATTCCCGAAAGGTGAATTGTGTTTTTAAACACTTATGATGACCTTGAGTCATGATCTTTGCAATAGCATTAAAAGTATGCGAGATAACTTTTTTTTATCCTTACATCGGGCATGCTCTTCAGAATATAATTATTGTTACATCAATTGCAAGAAAATGGCATGGCAAATGTGCCATATGTCAGCCGTGAATCATTATTCCACCAGGTTGAGAGAAAGACTACCAACTCTTTTGTACCTAAAAAAAAAAAAAAGAGAAGAAATCTGAAATTTCTATTCAGCTTAGGTTTCTGTTTTACATTCACTATGAATTTTTGATTACAAGGTGATTTAATATTGATATATTTCTGTGAAGTTGCTCCCACTTCTTCTTCCTGTCAACTTCAATGCTAACATATCAGGAGCTATGTGGCTCTATCAGCAACAGTGATACTAGATCCTAAGCAAGCCAATGAATGTATTCACTTGCTCAAAAGGCGTGAGTCAGATCTGAATGCATGCACAAGCTCGCTGCACTGATTAAACCAAAAGGGCCAGAAACAGGGCCTCAAAAGACTATTTAGAAAAAACAAACTGTCACAAAACTGGCATAGACAGAGCAAGCCTCTGCTCCATTGTTTGGCGCATGTATTGCATTACTTACGTTGCAGACTCCCCCGGTGGATAAATAAATAACCCTCCATAAAATATTTCAAGATTTATGAATCTCTGTGAAGCACAGCAGTATTTCTGTGTCATGATTTACATCCATGGGTCCATTACAGAATTACTGCTTCAGAAAATTGCTTCACATAAACACAAACTGTGGCAGAACCTCTTTTGCAGGACGTATAAATACATTTAAATGAACCCTGAGGTGAAGATTATATGATACAGGGGTACAGAAATACTGCCTGCAACGACTGATCAGTTCATAAACTTTTTCTACACATCTGATTTACTATGAAACTCAGATTACTGTCATAACAGTAGATAAAGAAAACTGAGGTTATATTACAGCAGATGTCACCCATTCATACAAACTGTCATGACCTCAACTATTAATGTTTAACTAGAAGCACACCTGGATATCTACATTGTTATATCCACACTTTCAAACAAGACTAAAGGTGTACAGCCATGCTAGTTTCTGTAGGTATTTAGTCATAAATCAAAAGGTACTTCACACATTAAAAATGTTTACCTGATTGGTCTCGTTGAAAAGTTTCCAAAGTTGTTACAATTCAGTGTGGGTCAAAGTCAGGGGATCACTAGATACTATTCATCCCTGAGATACAAAGTGATGGACAGACATTGCCATCCACAGAGCCATGCATGGCTAAACAACTATGATGGACTTTTCGAAGTTGTTACAAGATGTTACATTACAACTTTTGCATATCTGTATTAATGTTCCATCTATTCCCAATGACACATCATTTAAAAGGAAGGTCATGAGAAGGCATTTAGAAAAAAAAGGATTATACAGGTCACCTTGCCGCAGCAAAATTGAAATGTAATGCAACTCGAGTAAGGTGATAAATATCGATACTTGACTGAAGATGCAGTGACAGGCAATAGGAGAGAGAGAGAGAACTTCTTGTGTAACTTTTGTCTTTGTCACGATAAAGATGAACTGGGAGATGGGCATTATATCTGAGCCTTATATGTCAACTATTAAATTAATAATTGTTTATTGAAGCAATAAGTGTCAGGGGCCTACTTTCCACCGGAACTTATTTTACCTATTTTTCTTCCAGGGGAGGAATGAAATGAAAATGTTTTTAACATTAAGTCTTTTAAATGGTGTCGTCTTGCTCAGTGGCTCAAGCATTTTGTGCTGCATGGAGTTCAAAAGTTTGTTTTTAATTTCTATAAACTTATTGTCTCCTCATATTTAATTCTTCTAATTTTATCCAATTACACGGTCCTTTATTAGATGTGCATGTACATCTTCAAGACTTTGTGATTACTGAGGTTTTCTGTAGATCAGAGCAGGTACTTTCTTTGCTGCAGATGATCACTTAGCTTTTTCTTGTCTCTGATTTATACAAGCCAGCCTCTGCTATGACAGAAAACCAGTGTTGTGACAGTGAACAGTAATGAAACTTCAGCTCTGCTTAGAAATATCCAGTAAGTATGCAACATTTCATCATCTTTTGACAGTCTTGTTTTATAAATATTTAAATGCAAATTACAAGAAAATCCTATTTGAAGAGACATTGAATTGTGGGTTCTCTCGAGCCAAAACATAATTAATGCAGGGATATTTTCATTCTTAATGCTGTAATTTAATCTGCTAAGTGAAATGATCAGGATGAAGAGTCAAAAAATACTTGGGACATAATCCTGTGACAGAAGGACCAGCTTTAATCCAATTCATCAGGAGAGATTGTTGAAGTGTGTCCTTGTGTTTACGAAGACGAGAGCACAGATGCAATGTAATTCATTTAAACATATTGAAAAATATAATGTACACGTTTTATTAGAAAACTGCCAAAAAATGTTGAGCCCTATCTGCACTGAACAGTACAGTTCTGCTCTCCTGTCAGGAGTGGCAGTTCCTGTGAGGGAGCATGCAGAGCGGATCGACAGTGAACACTAGAGAGACCCTGTTCTTCTCTGTGCACATCCAAAAATGTATCCACACAAAGGTGGCACACATTACACAGTTGCAAAAAACACAACTGACAATTAAAACAGACCGATCTTTACGCTTTTGTTTTTTCCCAGGTCTTGCTTCCATATTTTGTTCTTCTTCTATCTGCATAGTGCAGAGGTTTGTTTTGATCCTGTAGGACACCGGGCTTGTTGTGGTGGGAACCAGCTTCCCTTCCTGACCTATTTTTCTGAGCAGCTTTTCAAGCTACTTCACTCTGGCATTCAGCTCCTTCTCCTTTCTGAACTTCATCCTCCAAAGAACTCTGTGAACTTGATTGGCATTCTCACAGTTTGATTGACTGCAGGACACTTTTTGTAAATGTCATTCTGGATGTGTTAGATGTGTCAATCTCCTATACACCAAGAAACAAATAAAGGGAATGTGCTTTGTGGTTGCAATCACTGCCATCTTACAAAAATAGTTATTTTTCTTTTGACAGGTGAGAGAGTGGGCTCAAGAAGGCTGTCAGTTTCTCACACTTCCCTGCATACTTCCCACTGTTTTTCACAGATATAGTAACTATCCATATCCCCATGCTTGGTGACCTGTCATTGCTCTTTTTTTAGAAAGAAAGCCCACTGCACGAGAAGGCCTCATTCTGACACAGCTCTCTCTGCAGAAATCATCTTTTTTTATGAGCTTACTGCTGAGTCTTACTGCTTTGTGTTACTTTATTTTCAACTTTCATCCCCTTATTATAAAATCCAAGGACTGTATTTATATAACCCCAAGCATTCTTCACATTGTCATGAAAGGCACACGAGAATGCACTTCAATATTAAGAAAATGTGGGCTGTTATGAACCACATTGTCGCTAAATCAACTTGACATTGAGGATATGAGGAGGTGGGAGAAATAATCAAATCCTGCAATTATGGGTCACAATACACAATAAAATAGGTTAGTACATTAATGTTGAATTTGGTAAATGTTTTGGTATACGGGCTCCTGATGTGTCAGTTAATAAAATATAATGAGCAGAGTGAATCTGCGGTTAAAAATACCACCTTCTGTATTTACAAATGTCCTTATAAAAACACTACAATCACACGGTCACATCTCACTGTTGAAATACAGCGATAACAGTTATGTGGGTATTTTGTCTTTAATGTCGTATGTTAGATTCTCCATTTCTGTTAGATACAAAATAGACAAAAATAATTTCATATAATTTCAGAAATTTCCAAAAACATTGTCAAGGGATCACAACATAAAGTAATCAATGACAATCTTAAATATTTGCAAGTAAACTGCTATTAGCAAAATATGTTTCTTTTACTTTATCATAGACTATATAATCACAATTTCTTCATATGATTACCGTGATTCCTCTGTAAATATCTTTAGTGAAATGAATTACAATCTCTTTGTGATCTGTTTAATAAAAAATAAATAAAGAAAAGAAAACCGAGAAAAGAAGGTTAAACATGGAATCACTCAATAAAAGAGGCCCATCTTCTGTCTTGAATAAAGACTTAAAATTACAGTCAACGGTTCAAATAAAATGTAATATTTCTTTGAGGCACTCATTGCCTTGCAGCTCAATGTTCCCATCTGTAATAGCCCTGTCTTTGATAAACGCTTGGTACAAGAAAGCTTTAATGTATTATGGTTAAATTAAATTGATTTGACCTTAAGTGCAATCGCCTGTTGTAGACAGTGATCGGAGCTTATCCAATTGAGGCACACAATCATTTTTTATGATCATTTTCTTCACAAAGACAACATGGTAAAGATAGGAAAATAACAAACAGGAGATGCATTTTCTGCATGGTAAGTCAGAGTTTTGTCATTGGTATGTGCAGGCTGTTCCAGGGTCCCATCCATAACTCCTCTTCGTCTGATAATGTGTGGTCACTGTGAGACTCCAGTGTCTCCCTACTCGCCTTGTGGTTGTCAACAGGAGTCTCCTGCTCCTCATTGACACAAGGGCCACTGCTGTTTCTGTCAATCAAGACCTTGGCAATACTTGTTTTGGACCCAAAACTTTTAAGATCTGTGATGGTGGATCCAAGGGAGCCACAGGAGTGCCGACTATTGAGGTTGATGTCCACGTGAGAGGGAACACATATACCTGCTTCATTTTCTGTGTCGTTCCCTGTGCCATCCATACCAGGAATGGACGGAGGTTCTTCATGAGTCACCCCCAACTTGTCTAGTTTTTTAAAATGCTTACCGAGCCGGCACGGAGAGCCCACCTTCAAGTTGTGTGGGTGGGGTGGCCGCCAAGTTCGGACGATAGTGCCGTTTTGTGCAAGGTAGACATTCCCATTGATGTTGCTGTGGCTGTTGGGGAGTCGGTTTCGCTGAGTCTCTGCGGTGCTCTCTTCTCCTGTGGAGCTGGTCTCATTCTCTCGATCTACCACCAGCTTAATCCGCTTCTTTTTCCCAGGCTGAGGAGGAGAAAAGGGGTCAAAGTCAATGTAGTTGACACATATAGTTTCTTTGGGGGGAAAACGCAAACATAAACACTAGCTGGGTTGTACACTAGGTATCAAGATCACGGTATTTTACAAGGAATTCTCGCCACAATTTTCTCCATTGACCCAGAAAAAAGTTATGCTCATATATATTTGAGGACTATCATATACTGAAACGAAGATACCTTCCACAAACCTAATTAATGCTACCAATGAAATACAGACATGCACATGTTTTTACAGTAATATAACTGTACATTTTTAAGATGAATTGTTGAACTACAAAACAAATCATACTCTAATAAACGTGAAATAATATCCTCTGAAAAAGATCAAGTATCTGCAGTTCTGGGTTAGAACTGGATTTATGGCGAGAATACTGTGTATTCCGAGAAAGTAATCATTTCAAAATGACAGAAAACGACAGTAAAATCAGATAGAATTGCAACATGCAAAACCTCATAGCAGAAACAAGAGTATAATGGTATACAAAAAGTAGAGGCATTAAAAGACTCTAAGGAAACATCAAAGAGAGGACGAAGTCAAAGGTGTAAGAAAGAGAGCAAAACTCTGATGTTTTGCAGCAGGAAACCACCAACGTTTTTTCTTGCTTAGGGGAAATGAGGAAAAGTGGACGTTTGAAACACTCTGCAGTGACAAGCAAGATTTCTTCACTTCCATGCAAGGGTAATTGATTTTATTCACTCTTACTTCACAGCAGACAATATATCTCCCTAGAAGGCAGTTGAGTTTCCTTCAGACTCAGAATCAGCATCCGACGTAGCTTCCGTTTCTCCCGAGTCCTTCGAAGCACTGCCGGTCTCTGATGTGGAGGACTTATCAGAGGAGATGGCGTCCTCGTCCACTTCAGTGATAGGGGACAGTCCTCCGTATGTTTCTACAGAGGTGTCACCGACGCTCCTGATCTCGGAGCTGTATGGTGGACCAGTATAGGAAGCGGAGGGCCCAGGGTCTCTGGACGCCACAGTAGAAGTCGAGGGCGATGCGTCATCACTGAGCTCACTGGCTGACTCTTTGCTCTCGTCAGCACTCTCAGATTCTTCCTCATGCTCTTCTTCACTCTCCTCTGTGATTGTGTCCTCAGATCTGCGGCTCAGAAGGGATTTTTGGGAACGGCGGCTGCCACTGGTGGACCGGGATCCAGCTGAACTCTCCCCACTTATCTGGTCTGTCATCTGACTGCCGGATGAAGAGCCTTCACCAGACTCTGACCCAGACATTTTCCTCTGGCTGGACCCTCGAGACATAGAGCCTTCACTTCCTGACCCTGACTCTGCCTCACTGACTGTCCCCGTCCCGGCCTCACTGAGTTCTTCACTGGACTTCTCTGAGGCCACCGCGCTTCCTGATGATTTGGTCCTTTGTGACGACCGAACAATTGAGCCAGATGAAGATGCCGCACTACTTACGCTACCACTGCCGCTCTCACTTGCACCTTCACTTACTCTGGTACCAGTCCCGCTGCCACTTCCACTGCCACTCTCAGTTCCACTCCCACTGATGCCTGAAGCGCTGCTCCCCTTGCTGGCCTCAGTAGCTGATGATCTCATAGAAGAACGGGCAGAAGACCCACTTCCTTTAGTGCTTCCTGAAGTCTCTCCTTCTTCAGACTCTTCATCAGAGTCTTTTTCTGTCCCTGAATCCTTTTCTGTGCTTGTTTCCTTCTCTGTTGCTGTGCCTGTTCCTGATTCTGTTTCTTTATCAGATTCTGACTCTTTCTCAGACTCTGAGTCTTTCTCAGTTTCTGATTCTTTCTCTGTAGCCGATGACTTCTCTGACTCTGACTCCTTATCCGACTCTTTCTCCGACTCTGACTCTTTCTCCGACTCTGACTCTCTTTCAGTCCCAGACTCTTTCTCACTGACAGATTCCTTTTCCGTTTCTTCTCCTTCAGATTTGGACTTGCTTTCCTCATCAGAATCCCCTGGCTCCTCATCAGGCTCTTCCTCTGAGTCCACAGTGCTTTCATTGGCATCATCCCGGTCCAAATCTACTTTCAGATAATCTCTGTCAACACTGCTTTTCTCCGAGGATTCATCATCAGAGTCTTTCTCCCTACTGCCTCCACTTCCACTTGCAACTGCTTCTGGCTCACTTTCAGAAACACTAATGGACACTTTAGACTTCTTGTCATCTTCACTGGTTACTTGTGAGGCCTCCTCGTCTTTCTCGCTACCTGTGGCCGAGCCACGACTCACACTACTTTGAGACTTCCTCCGAAACTGCAACTTGTTGCTTAAGTTGATTTTCCTTAAAACTTTGCCAAGCCGGCTGCGGGTATCCGACTTGCTATCGATTGGTCCCAAAACGGCAGGTACACCACTCAGACTCTCCTGGCTGTCAATGCGGCGGGCTGACATCAGTTTGGCGTAATCCTGGTCCTTTTTCCCACCACCAAGCATCTTGAGCATCTTGGCTTTCTTCCACGGAGATGTGCCAGAAGGACCAGCATTAGACGGCTGCTTGCTGGCTCCCAGGAGTTTGCTGAGTTTCATGACAGATTTCAGTCTCTTGGCAGCCTTAGAAGGCTCTGCTGGCTCAGCTTGTTCGATTTCGTCCCCTGGAGGCATGTCCCTAAATGCAACCCTCTTGGGTCCACCTCGACCACGTCCTCTGCCCCGGCCCTAAAACAGTCATGTTTAATTCAGCAACTCTTTGGGATGATAAATCACGGTTGACGCTTCACTTTCATTGGACAAACAACCGATTCAGACAATAATTAATAATCTTGACATTATCAATGCAAGTATGACATTCACATCTAAGGAAAGCTAATACCTCAGGGCCTTGAGGACTGTAGAAATAGCCATCATCTTCCATGATCAGCTCTCCATATTCATCGTACATGGGAGATATCAGCTTCCTCCGACTGCCATACTGAGGAATGTCATACCTGAGAAATAGATTCACACAAAATATGCACACATGGTTTTAAATTACTGCGGACTACCATGACACTATACTTATGGTTTTAATAATTCCCTAACATAAGCAAGATGGCATAGCATAGGCAGTAATTGTAATGGTGATTTACTATACTTTGTAAGTTTGGAGGGATATAATAGACAGAAAGAGAAAGTTGCAGAGGCTGACAAAGCATTTCCCAAAATAAACATAGTGGAGTACATATTTGCCTGTTTGTCAAAGGGGTTTAATAACTTGCAAGAATGTTGTGATGGGGACTTGTAGATTAATAAGTAATGCCCATTGAAACACTTGAACAAAATCAGGTTGCATAACTTTTCCCCAATGTGCTGTTTTTTTTATTCCACAGCATGTGTAAGATCCAATACTGCCCACCAAAGAGAGCAGAATGCAGTTCTATTTTTTTGCCAGTTGAGATTGAAAGGAAAGACAAGGACAAAGAAGATATTTCATAATGTATCTATTGTATTTGTATATCACACAATTCATAATTCAACCATTAGGTTGTCTGCATTCATTTGGTTGATGACCTCAATTAGCTTGGATCATTAATACTGAACATGTGAATTATTCTGCTCACTCCACAATACCGAATTACAGAAGACCCTAAAGAAAAGACGCTGATGGTAATTTGTGCCATCGACACCTTCTGTGTCGATGGCACAAGTGACGGTCTGGTGATTGTCAGATAAAACACTTGACTGCTATTATAGTGTGCTCAATGCATTGATAAACACATCAAAGGCATCCAGTCACAATGAAGATGGCACACTTACAATGAACTTTGTGGCATACTATTAAAATATAATTACAGCTTGTCGCAAAAGAAAGCGAGCATGAACAGCTGAGGAAATTAGAGTTTGTAAAGAGTACGTACAGCAAGTCGCTTAGCAACTACGACTCTTAATTTCAATATGGTAGGTTTTGAAACATTTCCATTTCTCATTTTAAGCCTGTAAAGTGCAGAATCCTCTCCCTGTTTTGATAAACTTGTGTGTTGCAAGTCACCTGCCACAGAGCGGGAGCGTTTAATGAATAACAATTTCCCAGCAGCTGTTACGGCTTTGAGTTCCATGTTTTCCCTCTTTAGACCATATGGGCTATGTAACAGGTAAGCCAAAACACCCTCTGTCCAATAAACCATGGGAAAGCGCTATCACATTCGCAGGTGCCTGACTCAAGGCAGCATAATTGATCTCATTTGATGGGAGTAGAAAGGGTAAACGCTCGGCTGTTATATACAGCTGAAGTTATGCCCAAGTTATGCTCATAATTTTATACTGAACTTTAAAATAAATGCTTGCCTCTCCCCAAGGACTGAAGGAATGAGAGCTGGAAGGCAAGGCCCCAATAAATAAGTCCCAATGATGTTATATATATATATATATATATATATTTTGCTTTAAATGAACCGAAAGAGATCAGTTCCATGGATCAGAGTATGAATGATGAGAGATTCGGGTCAGTGGGCTGCATGCTCACCCTTGGTCGTAATTATAGTAGTCTTGTGTGTAGTAATCCTGGCCTGGGTCGATACCTGACTCCATGGAGAGTTCCTTCATTTCAGAGGGGCAGAGAAAAAAAAATACTCAGCACTCCTCGGAGAAAGACAGAAGAAGAAGAAGAAGAAGAAGAAGAAGAAGAAGAAGAAGAAGAAGAAGAAGAAGAAGAAGAAGAAGAAGAAGAAGAAGAAGAAGAAGAGCAGCAGCAGCATACAGGGCGAGTATACAGCAGAATGACTACAATCCCTGTGAATTAGGAAAAGCAGGAGGGTTTCTACCTCAGGTCTCAGAAGAGATGGCCTCAGCAGTTGCTGTTGCTGCCAAAGATTAGTACAGAAGAAGGAAAAGGCAATGGAAGGAAAGGATGGTCAGTAGAGACACAAACATAAGGGAGAGTTCACTCGGCATATTTCAGATTTAAATCCAGACAGTGCAGGCATGTCTTATTTGTCTTGCTAGGTCTATGTTATACACAATGGAGGAGCAAGAGGAAAAGATTGATAAAATATTGATGGAAATGAAGCAAGGAAAAAGTGGGAAGATGTTAGTGAAGCATGAGTGTAAGTAAGAAATTGCAGGTGCTGACAATTCATAGATTACTTGGTGACAAAAAAGAAAAAATTTAATGTCAAACAGAGTCACTTTGTTTGGTCTCTGATTAGTTAGGAGAAAAAGTCCTCCAAATGCTTATCTGCTATTTGACAGGAACATTGAGGAATACAAAAGACTTTCAAATCAAACCTAAACTGCAATGTCAGTGTCAGAAGTCCTATCAGCGAGATCTTCTGGTAGTTTCCATCAAGTCAGTTGTAGATAAAAAATAATAGGATATAAGCTGCCTCAACCTGCTTTGAGTGACAAAATGTCTTGGCGCAACAATAAGATAAGAACACATCACAACAGGAATGCTTACCTGTCTGCCGTAGCCTCCTCGCCTGCTGTGAAAGGAGGAAACAAGACAAATAATGAATATGGATTGACAGCAGCATTTCAAGTGCTTTTAGATAAATGCAATGTTAAGTCTACAGGACTAAATTCTGCTGACCAGTGAGGAAATTGCAGATTTACTTACTGTGCATTTTCATATGTTAAATTACAGAGTTGCAGATATTGTTCAGTTTAAAAAAAGGATGCCCGAGGCAACAATGTTATCGTGCTGGTGTGGGCTGTTTTCCCCCACTGTTATCTCATCCAAACAGGGAGAGAAAAAAAGATACAATAAATGCAAATATCAAAGAGGCTGGGAAGATTGGAGTTTGAAAAAAAGTCAGTGTTCATACAGATGGCATCTCTTCGCAGATATGAAAAGGACATTGTCATTCAAGGAGGAATTACTGACTCCAAGAAAGTTAATAAAATTGTTGTGGTTATCACGGCTCCTGAGGACAACAATGCATCTGCAGTGCATTCAGTACGAGTCAATGAGAAACGGCGAGTAATGGAGCAGCCCGACTGAACCCTCCAGTTTCACAAGCGTACAACTGTAACCTGTCTGGGCCCATAAATAATGACGACTATTGCACTCAGATATATGGCCAAGCAATGATGTGAGCTTCCTCAGGAGAGCTGTAATCTGTTATTATGGGCAGGGACCAGAGGACAGGACACGGCCATATGGCCACGCCTCCCAGGCACAGTGGATGATGGGAGTGGGATCTGATGGATGACCTATTGGCTTGGCTGCTGGCTACTGCTGATTCATGAAACATCAAGAAAAATGGCCCAGTGGGCAGCAGCCATAGGAAGTTTGCACAAGAGGGGAGTTGGGGGAAGATGGGTGATAATGTAATGTTGTAGAAAAAGAGGTGAGAGAGTTGAACTCAGAATTATTGCAAGACTAGAATACTGAAGAACCCAGTGTATTATATCAACAGCAGTAAGGACTAGCTTTACATTTTTTCACTACACATTTCTATGTAGACAACAATACAATATATTTTACTATTATGTCACAAATACCTTGACCAATAACAAAATTTCCCTAACCCATTGTAACAGAAATTAAAGTTAAATGATTAGTTCAACATTTTGGGAAATACGCGTATTCTTGCTGAGTGAAATGAGAAGAATATCTCTTTCCAGTGTGAGAGTGGTATTGATTTTCTCATCAAACTCTTGGTACAAAAGTTGACTAACGTAGTGACCAAAATGTTGAGCAACAATGAAAATATGATGCAGTATATGGTGTAAGAGCAGGTGGATGTTTTCATGCAATAGCATTTTGTGTGTACATAGATACTGATTAAAGCCAAATATGTTGTGTATACAATAAGGTCTTTGTTTGTATTTCTTGAACATACTATGATGAAATCTGGTTAATTGCTACTCAAAACATACGTTTATTGTTAAGTTTGTCTTGATTTTCAAACTTTTCCTGAGAAAAGTTATTTTAACTTTTAAAAGGAAAACTTTTAATTTGGTCTTCCATGTGATTGTTTTTTTTTTTACATTACTGCATTGAATTATCAATAAGGACACAGAAGGAAAGTTGTGAAATGGAACATAAAGAATACCATTGAACACCTGCTGCTCTTTGGGTGGAAAGAAACCCAGCATGTGAGCTGCTTGCCTTTTTACAAAAGAGATTACCCCATGTCGTGAACATGGAATACAGAATTAGAAGGCCTTCGATCTGTGCATCAGGGGAACGTTTGATGAATCAAACATTACATTGCTCTGGAAGGGAGGTATGCTAAGACCATTTGCCTTAGGGCACAGAGAGGGAAACAAACACATAAAGGGTATGTGGGAGAAAGACAGAGAGGACTGGAAGAAACCTAAGCACACAAAAAAGGAAGAGAGAGGGGGATAGAGGCCGCATTGCAATGAGTGTAAAGAAGGTAATAGAATCTCCCGAGAACCACAAGGAAAGATTAACAAGAAGAGGCCAAGGATCGGAGAGTATTAGAACCAACTACAGGGGAGAAGAAGTGAGAGAGAAACACAGACAAATGGGACAGGCAGAAGGTCAGAGAGAAGGAAAAAAAAAAAGGAGAGGGTAACAATAGTTGACAGTCCCACAGGCAGCGGCCCTAGTTAACGATTGATTGGTTCTCTAATTAGCCTTTTCCAGTGTGCAGCCGAACATCACAGTGACTACTTTATCATGCTGGGAGGATCTCTGCAGACATGTGAAGAGACAGGTCCCCCCGAGGTTGGCTCTCTTCATTCAACATGAGCCTGCTGAGGAACCAAGTTGATGTATTTTTGTAGCCGATTTAAGATGTCTTCCCTGAGGAGTGCCTGGCCCCGTCTATCTGCATTCAACGGTATTACATTTAAATAACAGGATTTACTGTAGCCTGCCTTAGTGTAATATCCAATTTAATTTCATGTAATGTTGCTCTATATATATATATATATATATATATATGTAAATTTCTAGATTTTTTGTTTTTTCTGTGTATATTGTTCCCTTACTCAAGGGTGGATACGCCAATTAGTTGTATCTCTGTTTGCTACATCATACACCTGAAACATTCATTCATCACAGTAAGTAGTTTTAAATAATGTAATATGGTTTCATAGTATTTGCATACCTTTGGGAATCTTAATATTTAGGGTAATCTTTACCTTGTTTGAAAAAAATAAAAACATTTAGCATTATTATTTGCCTAATTAGGATTCTGCAGGAAGCAACAGCATTCTAAATGTTCTGGTCTTAGATGAAGAAGTCAAAGAACAATTGAAAATCTGCAATATGCAGCCAGAAAAAGCCTTTGAGATTTATAAACGTTGGTGTTTAGTATAATTGAATTACAGTAGCTTTGGTTAGGACATGTTAAGTTTATGAACTGAAATATGACACTAACTATAACTTATAATATGAACTCTGGGGTATGCTTAACACTATCATACCATATATCAAATAGCAGTTCAGATAATTAAAACATGCAAAACTAGGCCAAACTGACTGTCTATGCAAGCCTCTTTCATGTTCTACTGCAAGCCTGTGAGCACATTGTACAGTCAATGTGGCAGAGTTGAGTACATTTCTTGGCAGTTGGCTCTACAATTTGATTTCCACACAAAATGTCAAGTAAAAAAGCATTTTGTCTGAAAGACCTCAGTCAAACTCATCAGACTTGGCTAAGTTAAAACAAAATACTACCAACTGTAACTGTAAAACATAGTTAGAAACCAGAAAAACAGGCATGGATATGTATAAATGGAAATAACAAGAGTGCGGAGACAGAGGGGAAAAAGTCAGAACATTGTGGATTGAGAGTGCTCAGCAGTGTTTGGGCTGTTCAATTGGTTTGTCTGCTGAACGTCTGTTGCCGTGTTCATTTCACTCATTCCATTTTCAGCATGGTTCGCACTTGTTGCCGAGTTGATTTGGAATACAGAGCTGGAGTTGGTTGTTTTTGGCGTGCTCTGCTCATCCCAGGGATCAGAGCGTTGCAGTTTGTGAGCACCTTCTGATTCTTCAGTCACTTGTGGTTTCTTGTTAAACTTGGGCACCTTGCCAGTTTTGTCTACTTGGCTGTACAGATTGGCAACAGATCGCTCTATGTCGGCTAGATTCTGGATGTTTTTCAGGATCCCTTTAAGTTCCCTTTTCCCGGCATCAGTTTGTGACGTGTCAAGAGGAGGGGGGTGCTTTCGTTCCGAAACAGGGCGAAGCGAGGAGACGGACGGCAAAAAGTTTGGAACAAACTGGACGACTGGGCGTGAATGATCGCTGATAGCGGGCGAGGATGGGGGAGGGAGAGGTGGGGCAGGGAGAGGCGGGGGAGGGAGAGGCGGGGCAGAGAGGGGCGGGGGAGGGAGAGGCGGGGCAGAGAGAGAAGGAGGAGGAGGAGGAGGCAGCGGAGGTGGGGGCGCAACCTGTTTATTGACAGGAGGAGGAGAGGAGTGAGGGAAATATTGAGGTTTATGAACGTAGGGTGGTGAAGGCGGAGAAGAAGGTGGACTAGAGGGGGGAGATGTGGGTGGGGAAGGGGGATGTTGCTGTGGAGGAGGAGGAGGAGGAGGAGGAAGAGGAGGAGGCGGCGCAGGACTTTGTGGTGGGTCTGGTATCATCTCCACAGTGATTTGACATGGCTGAACCGCCACGTAGCTGGAGATGCTGGAGCTGAACCTCCTGAGGACGGGTTGCGTCGGTCTTTGACTAGCAAGGGGCCACGAGGCATCTCCCTGATTAATGATAATGCTGGGGGGCACATCCCTGCCCACAGAAGTGGTGCTATAGGGGAAATCCATGATGGAGAGCAGAGCTTCTGAGGTCAGCTCCAGCATGTCATCGCTGTCTCTATCCCTGACAAGGATTGAGGAGAGGGAGCCTTGGGAGCCACTCCTATGCGTGAGGGTCTGATCCGGGTAGGCCTGTTGCTCAAACTGCTTGGCCTGCTCACGGACTGACAACTTGGTCTCTGCACTGCTGCTCAGGCAAAGCGTGTCCAAACTCTCCGGCCTTCGCATGCCAGTCATGGCTGCTTTGAGTATCTGGAGCTCCCAGTCGTCTGGGTCCATAAGAGCTTGTCTCCTTGGCACCTCATAATCGTGCAGCCCTCCGTGAATGCGAACAGGCATTGACCAGACGTAGTCTGACCCTGCTGAGTGGGGAGGAGAAAAGAAGAAGCGCTTCTCAGACGGACTCTCCCCCCGTGCAGAGACCTCAGGACTGCTGTCATCGTACACAGGGTTGTGAGTGGTGAGTGGGTTGCGGTCAGAGAGGAAGGTCACGTTGCTCTCTGACTTGGGCAGGTTGACGTGCAACGCTCCGTTGCCGCGGGCTGCAATGGCGCGACAGGCAAAGGTGCCAAGAATCCTCTGGTTGTCGGCCTCCTCAATGACAGACTTTTTAACCCTGCCCCAGCAAAAAGTGAAGGTGAAGAAGAAAAAAAAGATGACTTGAAACAAGTGAGTATTGATGATTGATGGTCTAGGGGTGAGCGAAGCAAAGGAAAAAGAGTGAGGCAAAAGCAACAGTTTAACTGATTATGACTCGAAGTATTGTGACTGTTACTAAGAACGTCTGTATTTTGAGGCAACTCAAAACTTTCTAAGCTTATGCTAAAGAATTCAAGTTAAAAAAGTAATTTAATATATATATAAATTGGCAACAGGTATGCTGGGCTTTTGTCCAAAGATACAGTATGATACAAATCACCAACATCAACCCAAATTGGATGCATTAGTGCAAATCAGTCACAACACTAAGAGACGTGTAGGTCAAAGGGCAACAAAGCACATGAGGAGACAATTGTTTAATTGGTCGGGAGACAGGAGACAGCTATAGTGATAGCTACTGAAATTCAGTGAATCTAAAGAAGGGTGCTTCATGTTTCCTGACTACGTGGGACTTAAAGTCTTTATCTAAGCCTAAAAAAAACGTTCAACTGCTACCACTTCACCGAGGTAAATTAACAAAATATATTTATGCCCAATGGTAAAAAAATCTTCCTGATTGACTGAAGGTTAAGTACATACCAAAATCAAAAATATACTGTATATAGTATATGCATATGCTCAGCAAAAGCTATAAGCAAGGGGGGAAACTAGGGTGCGTCTCCTGTGTGATATCATACAAATATATTGATCAAATGCCTCAGACGTCATATATTTTTGGATTACTTACTGCAGTCTGAATCCAGAGAGACAGGGGAATAGAAATGATGGAGAAGACAGAAAGACATACAGATGGTAAGAAGACTAAAGCAAAACTGTCAGAGGTGTGGATGAAACGTAAGCTCAAGAGTACGTCAATACTGAATTTATATAGTTGCTGTGTGTATCTGCAGAGTATGCTAGACTGTTGTGTGCTACACAGACACAGACATCACATTTTCATGACTTTTGGGGACATTACATTGTAATCTCTTGGAGACTTACCCAAACAATAACCGCTACCAGCCTAACCCTAAATTTATCCCATAATCAAAAGCTAACCATAAGTCCTTAAATCCTCACCCTAACATTTAACGATTTATGTTTTGGACACAGACACACACTTTCTATTTCTATAACTTTGTTTCAATGTCTTTTAATGGGGTTGTTTATCGACCAACTCTACTTGGAATATAACCCCCAAATAAACATTGCTCGGACACAATACAATCCCCACAAGCTCTTCTACAGAATCAAAAGCTTCTGCTAGTTGTTGAGTGTTGGTCAACATCTGTTGTAAACATTATACAAGCATTTTACAGCTGGCCGTTAAGCTTTCATTTTCTTTTGTATAAAGGCCAATATGATCTTAATGGCAGTATTTCTTTAAATGCTGTAAATCAAAATGATTAAACCCAGCAGGGCAGCTGTTTAAATTCAATTTGGTCTCATTTAAAATTAATGTATTCATGTAGGCCATTCCATGTTTGGGGTATTATTTCAAATGAAAGGTGAAAATAGATGGCAAAACACTGGACATAAAGGCAAGCATTTAATGTATGTTTTAATAAATAAAGGAAGGTTTAAAGTAATTTATGAAAAGCAATTACGAAGCACAGGCCAGACTGTAGTTTCTATTCCCAGCAAACTATACATTATTGTATAAACACAACACACTCTTCTTACCTTGAAAGAGCATCTTGCAAAAATGCATACACAGTCAAATTAGGAACACATCTATTAGCTCAAGTCTCATCACCAGCTGTGCTGCAGTGTACCGTGTGATCTCCTGATATTTAAAGTAGATAATGGCAAAGAAGCAAAATAGCAGGGAGATCCATTGATGCAGGTACAAATACATCTAAAGCAGAAGGTGAACGTCTGAGGTCAACATGCAGAGCTGCCAGTAGTAATTTTAGAAAAGCAGAGGGAAATGATTTTGAATACTAGACAACAGTTGGTGTCAAAAACAGGAGGATACTAAGGCAGAAGTACTGGCATTCAACATAAAAGCTTTTTTTTTCTGAGAAGAAAGAAAGGAACCTGCAGAGCAAGAGTACCTGCTTGTCATGGGAACAGGTGCGATGGGAGGTAGATAAAGAAAGGGTCAGGGTTGACTCACATGCTGCTGTCGCCCAGCTCCTCGTACAGGTTGGCACTGGGAGCCCCCGCCGGAGCTGCTTTCCCTCCTGGTGGCAAAGCCATCTGAATCCTGGCAGTTTTGGCACACTCTGCCTGTCGCCTGTGCAAGGTGTCAACATTTACAGTCACCGAGATATGTTTCCAGTCCACAGATAAACAACCTCGTGCACAAACATGCAAAGGAAAATCAACCCCAAAATTTTTCTTTCACACTTAATGTAGTTAAGAATGAACTACTCCTTTCTAGAAAAAGTTTTCTTTTTCAAAAAGGAGGCACATGCAGTAACTGGCAGTAAAACTAACGTTCCTATTATGTTAAGTCATGTCAAATAAATATTGGGGGGAGGGAAAGAATAACTCAATATCATGGGATGATGTTAGGGATGGGACGCTATCGTATTTTATTGCGTATTTAAACGTAAACGTTTATCGTGGTGAATTATATCCAAGAGAAAGAACAGTTACTATTTGTTTTATTTGTATTAATAACATTAAAGCCCCGTTTATGCAGTGGCACCTCCTGATTTATCATCATCATCATCTTATTTAAGATTTTGTTGTTTTTCACGACAAACATTGTTTACGAAAGGAGATGTTTCCATATGCAATACACATATTTTGGCCCGGACAATCGTGGCATTATATTTTCTGGTCGCCTCATGCTGAGATGAGGTTTAGATAACATTATTTCTTTTCTTATTAAAACTGCAGTAAGCTTTTTTTTATTGTTACGGCCAGAAAAGAGATTCTAAAAGAAACTAGAATCTATTTTTTTCAATTAAGTTACTTTCTTATGGATAACATGCTAGCTGTCTACTGTAAGTCACAGGCATTTCGGTCCTGGGTTGTATACAGCTCTTGTTTGCTTGTTCCGTTCTCTTCCCCAGTTACTTGTTTACTCTGAAAGCTGCACAGAGCTGTGTAGTGAAGTGTTGATTCTTAAAGGAACGGACCGTACTGGCAATCATTTCCCCTTCAGGAAGGTATTTTTTTCTGTATTAATAGAACATATATTACTTAATGGAGCTTTAAGAATGAGACCAACACGCACACAACACTTGATTGTTTTAGATTGCACAGGAGCAGCACAGTAATGACACTAGTGTTGTAAATCCTGTAAGAGATTGAAGACTATTCAATGAAGAGTTATATTGAGGATCAATACCTCCATGTCTTCATGACAATCTTAGAAAATGATTTGGACTTGTATGATACCTAACAACCAACAAATTATTGTGGATTTTAGCTTTTTATGTGAGCTACATTTAGAGCTACATTCTGCTGCAATATACTTTTATTAACAAAAAGGTTTAACAATAATGCACCTGCAGAACTGATGGGTAACAGGTTTTCAAGCGAAGAGGATCTCAGTACAGAACTATGTGTCTTGTTGACTTTGGGTTGATTTTCCTTTTGAATTTCATTAGATTTTTCACATGAATCTAAACTGCCAAAATACAACTTAATTATGTATCCTACAAGATGAATCACTGTTGCTTTATGTCATAATACTGGCAGACATTTCCAAAGAGTGGCATTACCTAGCATGCAAAACATCTTTCATTATTTTCAAAACATTCAACTAATCTTTACAAAACAAATGAATAATGAACATGAGATAAATAATGTTTACTTACTCTTTGAACCTGTTTTTAGGGTTTGATTCAGAAGAAAGGAGAGGAGACAGGAAGAGAGATAATTAGGAGACAAAAAAAGATGAGAAATTGCATTGCATTTGTCAAGAGTGTAACCTCCATACAATTGTAATGCGAGGAGGTATTTAATGCGAGGAGGTATTTAATGTCGGGAGGTGACATTGATTAAATAATGAACATTAATCATGACATTCTTTCACAGACAAAACATATCTTTGTATAACATATAATGGTACTCTTTAACCACAAAACAGTAGAACACTTTCTGTACTTTCTCTTCCATTTCTATCCAAAGTAGCAAGCACTCCAGCCTCCAGCAGTGACTGCAGGGCTAACATGCAAAAGTAGCCGTTGCTTTCTCCTTAAGTGATTCTCCTGTGCTCCATATCACCATTACTTATTCACAACAAAATTCAAGTATTCCACATGAATAAACAGATTCATGTTTTAAACATTATGCTCATTCTCAAATTGAGGCAACACAGAATTATCTTGACATACAGAAAGTGATTTCTTAAATCCTTTAATTTGACCAAAGTAATGACGGCAACAACAAAGTGCCATCTGCTGTGACAGTTTGTGCGGTAGGTCTAATGTCACCATCAACAGCTTTCCGCTGTGTGTTTGTTCTGTGCATTTGCGTCGGAACAACCACTCCGCCCATCTGCCGTCAATAAACATTTCCCCAAACATCACTGTTTATGGAACATTTGCAGAATACTAACGATTAGAGGGGATAAGACCCCTATTCCAGCCAGCCAAGAGTTCTACCTCGCCTTTAAACAAAAAGCATAAACTGCACAGTGTGCGTGTGTGAATGAGAGTTTGAACAAGCCAGACACTGTTTATTGTGTGTGTGTCAGGCAGAGATGATTAAGTAGCGTGAAGACGCACTGTGACGGTCACAATTGGCTGTAGATATTTGTCACAAATGAGTGTTAATTAATCTGCTTTCACAGAGCATGAGCAAGGAGATTAGCCCAGCAGAGAGCGCAGTCAGCATGTCTGATGAGAGAGAGAGAGAGACACACACACACACACAGGCAGCAAACAAGCAAGATCGGCTCGATTTTTCTTAAAAACCTGACAAAACCCCTTTTCAACAATGCTGTTTGTAGTTTTGTGGGCCAGAGGGTACAGTGAACAATAAAATAACAATACATGTCTGATTAGTCTGCAAGGAGCAAACGTTTCCGCTAAAACCAAGTGAAACGCAATATCTCCCAAGACAACGGTCTGCTTAATTAAAATGTATTTCCCTCTTAACTTTGTGACAACAGTTAAAACGTGATTAATCGATTACAGAATCCAGTGATGATTACTGATTGTTTTTTTAAATTGTTTTAAAATCTTGTTTTCTTCTGCATTATGTTTTGATGCTTTTAATGCTTTCATGTGAAGCACTTTGTATCGCCTTGTTGTTGGAATGTGCTATACAAATAAACTTGCCTTGCCTTGAGGCGAGAGTACTCACTGTTTGTAGGTGACCATGACGATGAGGATGGCAGGAATGCAGCACAGGATGATGATGATGGCCAAGGCCAGAAGAGCTCCCTCTGTGTAGCCCACAGCTTGGGCAGCCTTCTTCACACTGGCCACAATGTCTGGGGAGCGGATCTCCAGAATGCGGCCGCCCTCGCCCAGATATGGCTGGAACTCCTTGTTGATTTCCAGCACATTCCCATCGAGAAATCTGTGTTGTATAACACATAATAAAACCAGGAGAATAATCTTAAAGCTGATTTTATAATCCATACTTTTGTAAAAACAATGTACCAAATGATTATTAAGTGAAGCCAATGCGGAAATGCCTTGACCTTACATTCTTTCTACTAGCCAGCAGGAGTCGACACCTCCGTTTGCAAAAATAAGTCTGTTTGTATAAAAGTCTTTGAGGAAAAAAAACTTCTCACTTGATTTATTATCTCAGTCTATGGTCTCAATCGCCAGTTTCAAGTCTTCTTCAATACAGCATGGTGTTCATTTACATTACATTACATTTCATTTAGCGGACGCTTTTATCCAAAGCGACTTACATTTTTGCTCTATATACTGTAGACACAGCGACATGGACTAGCAGAGCCGGGGCGCGAACCACCAACCCTCTGATTGAAAGACAGGCATGATAACCACTTAGCCATGTCCCGCCTATTAGTTAATTAATGTCCCATTTAGAACATACTAGACAATAAAGCAGGGTACGCTTTAGGGCGTGGCTACCTCGTGATTGACAGGTTGCTACCACGGCGTTGTCTGGTCTGGAAATTGCCAGTTTTTTCAACTTACAACTTTAACCCTTTCACATTGTGTTTTCAGTTAATTGTAAGAATTTTGGAGGCCTAAAAATGTCTTATTCAGCATTCCGTTGTACTTCACCCTTTCGTGTCACTTCTGGTTGCCAAAATCCAAGGCGGCGACAACCCCAAAAAAAAACTCAAGGCTTCAAGACAGCACTCCACAAACCAGTGGGTGACTCCATAGTGACTACGTCCACTTCTTATATACTTTCTATGGTAGAGAACCAAGATAGAGCTAAATGATGTACGTTGATCTATAACTACTGGATTGTCAAATACAGTAAGTATGTTTGATAAAAATAAATCATAACTCAAAAGATGATAATATGTAAATGTTGAGCTCTCAATTAGTTTTCTCCTGCCTCAAGTGGCAAAACAAACAAATACTTTAAGTGCGTCATTTGCTGAGAGACAATTATTTCAAGGTCAGTAGCATCTGGTAAATTAGATCATCACATTATTATTAAGTGCAAATGATTTGTCAAAATAAGATAAATGAAATCCTTAGTGTGATCTTCATACCAAACATGTTTTCACTCTTGTGACAGAATTTGCATCAATATTGAAGTAAAATGAACATGCATGAAAGCAATCCTCCCAATGTTATTTTGAAACAATACCTAGAGTGGCTTTCAAACAATCTGCTTCATAAAGGATTGAGCAAACTGCCACATCAAATTACTGTCATTTGGGTTTTTCCATAGGTGAATAAATGAGCGGAGATGAAGGTTATCAAACGTTTTCTCTGGCAATCCATCCTCTAGAGAGGTCAAATGGTAGCGAGTGCTGTGTTCAAGGTGGCATAAGGACACTTTTATAATGCAAGAATGGTCTCCCTATGTTGTCTCTCTCTTTCTCTCTCTGTGTAATCTGACAGGCAAGTCACAGATATATTACATGTGATTACCCCAGAACATTGTCAGACATAAACTGCATACATAAAAAGCCTTTTTCCTCTAGTCTAAATGATTTTCCTGTTAGTATTTGTGTCCACGGAAGCAGAATCATATTGAAGCAGGGGTGTAGCAAGCCTCTTGTAAAAAGAGCTTGGCTCTCTTAAAAGCTGCTACTTGTGATAATGGCGCCGGTCACTAATTTGGGTTAAAAAAAGAGCTGTTCTTATGACACTAGTGTCACCCTTCCAATGGCACCGGTCTCAATCCCCCACTTAAAAAACAGTTGAGGCACTCTTCTGATCGTCAAGGACACTAAGATAATGTCTATAGATTAATTCAATACATTCACAAAGCACTTCTAAAAGGTCATTTGAGTGGCACATTTCAAAAGAAACTGAAATGGTCTTTCAAAGACAAGGAGGAACGTTTCTCAGAAGCCACACACAAAACAGAATAGGCAGCAACCATATAAGGATAAATAAAGAGTGAAGATAGTGTTATATAGCTCAATGTGAGTCAAGCAGGGGAGCACATTTTAGAGAGTGAAGGGGCTAACTCAGAGAGTGGATGTTTCCTATTGATTGGCAACTCTCATGCTCTGATGGAGTTGCCTTTTTAAGAATAGGTGTCTGATCGGTTTGACAGAGGGGCTGAACAACTTAAGAAAGGTGAGATTGCTCTCAGGTGCCAGCTCACTCTTTTTCTTCTGAAGGGATGAAATAGTATCATGTAAACACTGTTACTGTGTTGCTTTAATAGCATGTGAACATGGTCTCTTAGAGGTCAAACAGTAGCATACATCTCTCCATCACCCCGTCCCAAAACATAAGGAATTAGATGTGTCCTTGACATTTCTGCAGGCGCTTTGAGGCTCTGGCATGACGGGTTAAATGGTTGAAATACTCCCTGCTTCACTCTCACTTTGACCCTCCCTAACCTCCCCCTCTCCTTTTTTTCCCTTACATTTTCCCAAATTCTGTGACATATGGAAGATTGGCTGCAATTGCAGGATAAACAAGGTCTTATAAAGAAAGTAATGGCAGACACTGTAGAGGAGGAAGTCATGACAGCCTGCTAGACTGCAGGGAAGAAGCTATGCAGCAGGGACATAAACCAAATGGTGGACTATACTTCCTGTAATAAAATACACCCACTCACTTGAAAAGTTCCTTGGGTGAAATGGCCCTGTTGGTGAGCGGGTCAATGGCGTACACCATCAGGTCCGATTTACTGTAGTCCTCTAGTTCAAAGCCATCGCCATGACGACGTGGCCCGATTGACTCAACAATCACTTTGGCACCTGGAATCTGGTCCTGGATGTGGCGCTCCAAAATACTGAAATTAAAAGAAAAAACCCACAGGTCGAATTTATATGAGGAAAGCAATAACAGCGTAAATTCACCAAAAACCATATTCGCATTAGTTCAAATCATTTCTGGCACCTCTGTGTTTTAAAGACACCGATCTTAAGCACTCCATTCTAGGAATGACTGTCCCATTGGGCTGCTTCTTGCTTCACAATTGAACTGTTGGCAAAGCAAGGCTTTGATAATCCTGTTCAGGCAGGGAGAAATCCACACCTCAAATTACAGCCAATAGAGAAAAGCCTTGCTGTCTGCCTTTGCCAAGGTGGATAAACAGTTTGAGCACTGAGGTAAAATGGCCCGGGATCATCAAAAGCACCATGCAAAATCGTAGACCTCTCAAATGTCATCACTGCAAAGAGCTTAACATGACTAATGTGTGTGTTTTTCACCCTAAAGAGCAGTGCCATTTCTTTGGGAGAGACACAGCAAGCTCTTGAAAACAACTATTAACACCCATTTGCCTTTCAGATTGACTAATTAGATTAAACACGGTGCCCCAAGAGATGCAAAAAGATGTTTCATTAATCTCTATCATTAATTCATTTGGACAAGGAAAACAGACTCGAGAGGATAGACTCAACCGTCTCATTGGCTAATCCATGATCCTAATGGATTGGTCAATGGTTATTGAATAACAACAGACAAGTTGTACGTAACATTTTCTCCTGTTTATTTGGTTCCTGTTTATTTCCAATTGTCGTTTGGGACGGCTGAATCATTAATGTCACTCCAGGCCTTCTAAAATAATTGTATAGGCAAATGACGGTGCCACCTTAAATCAAGTTCACCCCTTATCATAGCACAGGAAGATGCAATTCATAGCACAGGAAGATGCAATTCATTTTCCAATGTCAATAAAAAAAAAAAAAGAATATTAGAAGGTGAGGAAATGTACGGAAAATAATAAGTTACGGTCAAACATGTACTCCTTCCATTATGCAAACACTGAAGTTGGTTTCTCCTGATTTAACATAGTTTTTTCTTTCATATGTTAATAACAGTAAATGCAGTCTTACCTAATAAGCTGCTCTCTATGCTCCTCCACTAAAGCGGGTGGGACAGTGGAAACAACAACTTGCATGTCCAACGCGTTGACCACGGAAACCTGAGAGAGAGTAGGATTGAGGGAGAGAGAGAAGTAACAGACCAAGCTGTAAAACAGACAGCAAAGAAAATAGAAATAAAGTGCCATTAAGCCAGTGTGTCACATATGTCCTCCTGTGAGTTTGGTCGACACAATCAAATGCTTCTGTCAAATCAAATGGGGCCCTCTAATTGCCTGCTTGCAATGTGGCAAACCTAACAGGCTTTAATTGTGATGCCGTATACAAGTGCATAGGCAACAGCCTCTGTGCTCTGAAGCCAAATCTCCCAAGCGACTCCTGTGAAATTAGGTTTCCCCTTGAAAATTAACGAGTATGCTCTCGCTACTCTCCCATACCCAGGCAATGTCCCAGACCCTCCTTCTGTCTCGTTAGAAGCTTGTTAGCCAGACATATTTCACTGAAACGAAAAATAATCCTTCCCACAGTCAGGAAAGATAAGCATTGAATTGGGAACAAAGCTGAGCCCAATCACAGCGTGTGTGTGGGGAAATTATTCGGAAAAAGAAAGGCACACAAAGGCGAGAGACACCCATTTAGTCAAACACACGCACAGACACACAAATGTACATAATGTGTACAAAGTTAATACACATTGCTAAAAGAAACAGTCTAATGGGATCATCAGCTAGTGGCAGAGGCCACATGTTGTGTGTCCTGTACCTACTGTGAATAATTCAATGGGCTGGAACCAAAACATTTGGCACTGAGCAAACACAAACAAAACCATCTAGGCTCATAATGAACAAGCTAGTTTGAAAAAAAAAAAAAGCTAAATTGAAAAAAAAAAAAAAAATTATTTGTAGTGGTACTTCATGGCAGACATCTTTTTATATACTAACAGCAGATGCGAGTAGGCATTGTTGCTGGTAGCAGACTTAATAAATAATAATGAATTAAAATCAATATATATATATATATAACGATTATAACTAATTCAACTATGAATTATAAATAAATTAGTATGTAAGAATGATGGCACTCAGCCTACATCAAAAGCCACCATTAGTTTAACTAACATAATTTAACAGGAGATTCAATTTTGGATGCCATCCAATTTTGTAAAAATAGGGAAAACTAGGGAAAATCAAAATTTGATAATACCTAATTAAATCTTAATCTCGGGATTGCTACGGAGACTTTCTCAAGGTGTACAGGGATCTGCTATTTCATATACACACAAATCAAATGATCAAGTTCTTTACAAATTAATGATTTATTTGACGAACTACATAACTAAACTATTAAACAGAAAAATTAATAAACGATAACATAAACAGGGAAGTGCAGGGAATGAATAAAGGACAGGAAGAAGAATACAATGAATAACAATGAACTGGTCGTCTTCTTTGTTGGGGTCCGGCTGGAACCGTTCTTCCTCGTCTTCATCTCACTCTCTCAGCTTTTCTCAGACATGACAAAACATGTACAACTCCTCCAGAGCTACAGGAGACCTTACGCCACAGTTTTCATAGTCTGTGCAACACTCCCCGATGTTGAATTGACTTTGACATGTAAAATTGCTGGGATGCCCCTTTTGATAAGGCTCCTCTATCAATGAATTATAGACAGATGACATTGAAAACCAATTCCATATTTCAAAGGGCCAGTCTCTGCACAGATAACATGCTGTGTGAAGCCACATGCAATCAAAATGCCAGTGACCAGTGTGCACTAGGTTTGTCACGATACAAAAATTATGACTTCTATACGATACCTGCCATAAATATCAAGACACCCAATGCTTACGGTACAAATACCAGAATTCTATACGATACCTCAAATACGATATGATACTGGTATATTTATCTATAATAGTAATAAATAAAACATCTGTATGGTTCCCTTTTTTACCGGCTTGTTCCTGCCCAGCTTTTTAAACACTTAACAAATGGCATTAATATTAGTATTAGCGTACAGCAATATATTAATGAAACAGTCCTTTCCTTTACAGTCTGCAATGTAGCCAAAGTATTTCCAGATTTCACTTTTTCAACAAGCCGAGGGCGGTCGGCAAGAGCTCCTGCACTCATGTCTTCCCTGATCACTCCTGTGAGTGAGCGCTGCCTGTTAGTGTGTGAGCGCTGGGCAGCCCCGCCTCCTTGAGCCCTGGTTCCATGCAGTCTCTGCATGCAGACAGCATGACATGGACCGGAGCAGTAAGTGCGCTTTGATCCGCGCTATTTTAATATCGATACAAAAAATATGCAAAATCGCTTTTAACGTACGGGTAACTTTTTAGTATCGATATACCGTGCAACATTAGTGTGCACATAGCCCAATACCCGTGCAGTATATATATATATATTGATCAGCATACATATGCGCTATATAAAAAGGCACAACACTGGATACTCACCACCACTTCAGCACTGCTGCTGAGCCCTTTTCCATAGTCGTCTGTGGCAATAACTTCAAACCTGAAGTAGGACCTGCGCATATTTCGAAACATGATGGCCGACTTGATGACACCTGTGTATGTCTCGATGACGAAGCTGTCCTGGCCCTCCGGTGCCGGTGGGATAATCAGGCGGTATGCCATCTTACTGTAATTCCCAGTGTCCTTATCATTGGCCTGTAACACAAATGTAGCACACACATAGAACGTTAGACAGGAAAAAAACTGAGCTATACTCAAAACAATAAGAAATAGAGAAAGCAATGTGTCATAGAAAGAAAAGTACTGATTTGAGATTGCAATACAGCCGGAGCTAGAATCCACCAATCATTGCGTGAGCTCTTGAAGATAAGATGGTGGCTGTTTGGTTCCAGTAATATTACCACTTCCCAATCAGTGATGTCAAAGGAGACATTTGGTCTATGACATCCGATGGTTAACACCTGCTGTAACAACACTGAAGGCGGGATTTTCTTGTTCGACCCTCCCGTGATGCGTCAATCTTGCAGTCATTTATCACACAAACCTTCAGCAGCCGTGTGACAAATGTGACAAATGTAAATGATTCAGTTATCTCGTGACAAGCTGTTCGGTAAAAGCACTTCTTTTTTCGAGGGCAGTGTTGCCTTTAGTGCATCCATGATTTTCGCCATGGTGTTAAGAAATGTTATCTAATAATGTCAGAACCATTGATGGATAACCAGTAGAACATTGTGGCTGGCTGGATTGGGAACCACCGACACACAGCACACTCAAACAAGAGGTGAAAGCGAAGAGCTTTAAGTGATGCCCTCCTACTGTAAGACAAATGTTTTAGTTACATTGTTTCTATAAAAATTAAAATGATAGCAGTTTTACATTTGGTAAATCTATTAGAAGTTAACAAAGACTTTTTGATTATTAGAAAATAGCATTTCTTAGATCAAAACAAGAAAATGACAGGGTTTAAAAACTAATATGAAATCCACAAAAACAACACATAATTTATGAGTATGATAATCTCCATGTCATTGATGGCAAAACCACAGAATTCTCCCATCAACCTCTGAAGCACACATTATTCTGACTGGCCACTGGGCTCACATACAGGCATCAATTTTCAGAGTGCTTGTCTGTAGTAAGTGACACTGATAAATAGTAGCAATCTCTTTTGTTTCTTCAGCTATTGGAAGAGGAAGGGCAGGGGGAGGTCCCACTGCAAGGGCTGCATACATCAACAGAGTGAGATATCCTCATTGGATGAAGACAAATTTACCGAATATATGTACCAGCATCATGTATGTGGTGCATACATTTTAAATGTTGTTGTGGACACTGAGGGGAAACTGTGCGTGAGGTTTGTTTACAAGCTGCTATAAAACAACAAAATGAAAACCTATGAATTTGAATGGTTTACGTTAACAATATAAACATTAAGGCATTTGCTTCAAAAAGCCTTCTCCCTCATTTTTAAAACGGCAAAGAGCCAGAGAGGGTACTGAAAACAAAAGTGACTGTCATTTGGCGACTCAAGAATCCAATTACTGACAGATTAAAGGGTCATGTAAGCAGGGTGTAATTATACAATCAAATATTACTTCTAAACAGCACACTTTGACGTTGTTAATGACATTTCTTCCACTTAACTTTCTCAATCCATTTAAACCTGTCTGGCACTGCAAAGAGCATTTTCTGACATACAAATGGCTGCCAGTTACTCCTTGTGACTGTATAATGTGACGATACTATTTTTGACTAAGTGTCAGAATATTCCAAATGTTGACGGTATTTCTCCAGAGAAAGCAGCGCTCAGACTTATAACTAATGAAGTCAAGTACAAACACTTCACACTCGCCATACTCCAAAGAAGCCTCGGCCCAGGGGAAATTATAGATAGCTCTTGACCCATAATTCTACATGTTGGTGTCTATTCCAAGTTAAAGGAAAGACAGGAAAGGGATTCTGAGCTGCTGAAGACACTGCACAGTGTTTAGTCGATGATGATGTACTGTACATATGAGCCCTCACGAGATATGCTTTTACATATTAGGTCTTGAGCATATTTTTAAGTCAACTTCATTATTTATCTTAAAGCTCCCATGACTTCAATCCATGTTTTTAAGGTTTCAGTTTGTACATTATTATTTTACAAAGTCTCTTACACACACCACATCTGATTTCAAATTGCTATTGGAAAAAAGACTTGATAAAAAAGATTTTCAGTTATAATACATTTTAAGTAATTACATTTAATGCCATCCATGCCAAATTAATTATTATTGTCTGCATTCCATTTCCATTTGCCTGCAGTGCTTTTTCTGCTATGGAAAGGCAAGATGTCGATTCTTTTGACATTTCTCAATTGGTATCTGTTTCTAAAATAGTTTTCTTGTACAATAAATGGTAGATTGAGTTAAATCAATCTCTTGTCTATCGCAAAGGAACAACGCCCTGATGAGAATATTAACCAGATGCATGACAATGTAGGATCATGTGAAACAGCACAAAACAATGCACACTCTGAGCTCGTACACACGTGCATCCGACTCATACCTTTAACCTCTGTTTGATGTTATGAGCATGAAGACATATCCAACCACACAATGACTATGTACTGAATCACTATTCAGTACATGGTCATTGTGTGGTTGGATGGGTTCAAGGCTGAATCTCCTACAGTGCCTAAAATACTTTAATTAAATATAACACACATAGAAAGTGCATTTTAACTGATTTATATCGTTTAGTTTAATGTACTTGCGTAGTGATGAGGTATTGAGTTAATGTTCAGAAAATTCTTGTATGAATCATTTAGACATTTTCTGCGTGTGTTTACGTGTCTAAATGATTGTATTACTTTGGAAGGTATCTCCTATAATGCTCACCTTTCTTCAAATGCAATCTTCTGTAAATATATGCTCACCTCATGTTTGGAGTTGTCAAATGCAGTAAAGAATGGGTCACACAGCTTAAATAAGCACTGTAGAAATGTTTTCTGTCCTATGAGAGCTTTTTTTCTTTTTAAAGTTATAACATAAAGATTAAGGATAAGGTAATTTCCTGCAGAAAAAGCAAACCATGACTTTTATTTGAGACCATCAATAAAATGAATTTAATCCCCAGCTGGCCCTGGTATTCCCATCTTTTTACTTTTAGACAGCAAAGGAAATATTTTGGGGATTTAAAGGTTGAGTGACAGATCCTTCCACTGTATCCTTTGATGATTTGGGCTGATTTTCACAGCTGCTGGAAGGTCTTAAATACTTTTTTATGAATCTCCCTTTAAAGACCATTGTATTTATGGCACCTTCTTTCCTTAACTATTCAATAACTGTAGCACTGCTTTTGTTGTTTAGGTAGTTAATTTAATACCTATTATATTTAACTGTATATACTTTATATACACTGTATATACTTTGCATTTTTATTTATTATTTAATTTTCTTAAATGTAATATGTTCTGCTCTGCTATTTGTATTAAGTATGAAAAATACTCAATATATACATATTGAGTATTTTTCATATAACTTTGCTTGCCGCTGCTACAAACAAATGTGCCCCTGGGGATGAATAAAGTATATCCGTCCATCCATCCATCCATCTATTCTCTCGACACCGTTGGTGTCCATACTACTGGAAGTAGGTCTCATGTTTCTAGCCAGGTCCTAGTTTAATTTAAATTATGGTTACAGGCTACAATTCCTCCTAATTAAGTTTCCTTTCAATTTCTAAATATTTGAAAAGGTGTTCCATAATGCACTATAACTATGTTGTTAGTCTGTGCTGTGTTGACCACAACAAAGTGGCATGCAGTTCAAAAGATGTTTCAGCATTCTTATGTAGCCTAACCTTCTCGAACCAAACAGGCAAAGGATCCAGAGTTTGCTTAAATTGTACCAATTGAAGAAACACCACCTTATACCTATTCATTCATTCATTCATATTTCTCCACTTATTTCTATTGTTAAGTGGATGACACTCAGTTGGAAGTCAGTTTTCAAGATACAGTTTAGTTGTGGCCCATCAATTTCCTTCAGCTAAATTGCAAAACAAAAAAAAGCCCTGATTATATGCACTGATAGAGTAGCATCACATCAAAAACAAAGCTTAGCCTTGGTCAGGCTACACTAAGTCGTGTTCTGTGAGTAAAACAAGTGTAAAACACCATCCGGCTGATGAACAATATGCGCTGAGCTCTCTAGTGGCACCGCTATTACTGCGGTGGCAAAGTCAAGCTGATGATGCATGTTCACTGACATTGAAAGCAGAGATGTTTGGGTTGATTGAAGGCATACAAATACATTCTATCTCAAAATCCTGGTCTAAAATGATTAATGACATAGGCGTTGGTGGCTGGAGAGAAAGATAATTCAGATACGTTTGTATTAAAATCAACCTGACACAATAACGGCATTGGGGACAAAAATTGGATTTTGAAAAATGGAAATTAAAAGTCCTGAAACCTTGACAAAATAAAAGATCTGTGGCCATGACACATTGAATATCAACACATAAATGCACAACTGTGTTTCAGCTGTAGTGCTGACATTCAAGCTGACACCGGTATCTCAAGGATTTTGAACACAAACACAAGCACAAGCCTGAGGACCCGCCGACACACACACACGCACACACACACACACACCCACACATACAGAAAACAGACACGCAGTGTCGTGTATGGGATGACAAAGTGAAACCTCCTTGGCAGAGCAGGCTGATAATCAGACAGGATGTCCAGCCATGCTCCTGTGAACATACTGGGATTACACCGTTCAACTCACTCTGATGAAGAGATGTAGCGCGTGATAGTGGGAGGAGATGAAACTGTGCTGCAGAAAGCAGATCGGATGAATTCTCCCACCATGGCTGCAGGGTGTGTGTTGAAGATGTGGGACCAGAGTCAGGCACAAACCATCAAAAAGGAAGACCAAAGCTGATGTTTTCTTACCACTATCTTGAGCACAGAGCTGAAGATCTTGCTGTCCTCCGTCATGCCGCCTATGTAGAGCCTCCTGGAGAAGACGGGAGGGTGGTCATTCTCATCCTGCACCTCAATGAACACCTTGGCTGTGTTAGCTGCAAATAGCAAATGGAAACAGCATGCATTCAAGTCCTTTGGGGTGATACAGATCTAGTATATAGCACATTATAAGCCATAACACCACTTCAATTCATGTGAAACAAATAACTCCAGTCTGTGTACTAAAAAAAACTAAAAAAAACAAAACTATTCAAGCATCTGATAACCCAGGTTTGCTGCATTCTCCCATAATACAAATTGGGACACACATGGCCAGGAAGTGTATATCGTCTCTCTAGCTGTTGAATAAACACGTCTCTGAAGTCAAACGAACTGGCGTTGGTCAAATGTTGCATAATTTAGCCTCAAAATTGTCATGTCAATATAATTTTTTCACGGCCATCAGCTGGTCCACAACTTCAAAAGACAGCTTGAAATCACTTCCCAGAATATTTTTGAAAGTTAATCATCACTGAAAACATCACAGTATGTCTTCAAATAAGATCCTGTGGCGGGCCATTGGCATTTTGTCCGACCCATTTGGATGGGTGGTTTTCACCAATTTTGAAATTGAGTCAGATTCACCTAGCTTCTTAAATCCGACTGAAAATGTGGGAATATTGATGCTATTTGCTTGGTGTCATTCTGACCAAAAGTGAACTGAGTGAATTTGATAATAATACCACTCTTCATTTATTAGCAATTTTCAACGACTTCTTGAAGTGGATTTGTAATTGCATGTTGTAAAGAGACACAATTCCCTTAGTCCTACCTCAGAACCTTCTAATGGAACAGTGTGAGCAGCTATTTTGTTGAAGCGTAGAACTTTGAGTCAATAATGAGGAGGTTCATTTTGTTTTGATTACAGCAAATATTTTGAATCGAGAGAAACTAGGTCTGAAGTGTGTTGATGACTGCACTCACATCCCCACGATAAGTAGATCAGAAAAACAACTGAGCAAGTTTGCATTTTGTTTACCAACCAATTACTGAGAACGGTCACACTTTGAGTAAAATATGGCTCCGTGAAATAATACAAATGATGAGGAAATCTTGCCTTTTAATCCATTAGTTTTAAGTAAGGTCTACCTGGCATCCTTTTGTGTTGGAGAGTTTGTTTCCCGGACTACTTGCTGCACTAAATAAAAGGCTCGGAAAGTTAAACTGGCAAGCAATTTGCACATTATAAGGAATAACAATTTGAAGGGCAGCCAATAATCAAGCAGCAGATGAGTTAGTGGAAACATTGTGAAAAAAAAAAAAATGGGGAAAGGCGGTAGAGAATTTGTTATTGTAATAATACATTTCCTTGTTTAGTGGTCTTTTTGTGTGGCTTGTAAAATATGATTCCTGCCCCTTTAAAGGAAAAACACACATTCTGTATATCGAGTATAAAAATGTGTGCCCCTTAATTTGTCAGAGTTACACCTATGCAATGAACAGCAACAATATACAGCATCCTTCCAACGATGCAGCTTAGGTCAAAAATATGCAGTGTCAAGGACCATTTTCTTCTGCCGGCATACACAAATGTAAAGCCATATGGCATTGGCGCTAAGGATGCGCCAGGGGAATTGGACAAACAAAAACACGGCACATCAAATTACAGGCACAAAAGCTGGAGTGTGGAGGCACAGAGGGAGGACTCCAGGGGATGGAAAAGAGGTCTGAAGAGTTTCTCTCTCTTCCCTCCCCTTTGTAGAAAGTGGCTATATTTCATCCTCGGAGTATCAGGGTATAAAACATAAATACAGCTCTACTCATTCCTCTCTCACACACTTACAAAGATGCATGAAAGAAACCAGTCCATTAAGAGAAGGCACTGCTGCTAAGGCAGAGTCAGCTTGACTGTGCCGAAGAGTTTATCATTTAGAAAATCTGTTGAATTAAATCAAGTCGTATTCTGGATCATTACATGTGTGTATGTGCATACAAATATCAGAGTATGCAGGCTTGTGCGTACATATACAGTGTATTATTATTAACAGGGCTAAAAGAAAAATAAATCTATCTGACAAATCAGTCCAGTAATGCTCTGATAATTTCAACTCAATACGGAGAAGAAAGAGTCACACAGCCCTGATCTCCGGTACAGTAACATAAGTGAGAAAAGAAACACTGCCAAGAGAGGATGTCAGCCTGTAGATGCCAGGGAAGTTCAATCCCCTGCCAGAGAGAGAGAGAGAGATAGTCCTCTACTTTACATATATCAGGCAAGGGAGTGCGCCTGCGTATTGTGTACTTGTGACTGCCGTCATTTTTTAGTATGCGACAGTCAGATAGTGCTAGAAGGAGAGATGCAGGTGAACTAGGCTATCGATTATTCTGTTCAAATGGCTCGAGAATGAGGCATGAACCCAACTTGTTGTGAGTAATTCACAAAACTGAGTGAGTTAACGGTCCACAAACAAGCCTAATGATATTCTACCTGAAGCATGGCCAAAAAAGAGCTCAACCAGCATCTAAAACCTCCTTTCTGACCACATGTGCCTCTGACTATTAATGCTTGTTTCACACAGCAATTGGCCAGGTGTGATACAAAGTAAGTGCGAACTTGTCTCTCCAACTCTCCTCAAGTATAGTCCATAGCTTTCTTGGGGTGTACAACCGAGTGCAACATCATAAATGGCTTTGAGGGGAGAACATATGTGCCACTAGCCCCCCTCGTGCTCAGACTACAAAGATACGCCAAAGACACTGCAGTCTTGGACAGCGATCGGGGAAGCAGTTGGACGCCGCCAGGGAGAGGCGGTGACAGCAGGCTTTTAGCTTCGCCTTTGGATGTGGTCATTGTCGGCCGGCACGCTGCACAATCTAGATTGCCTTCAGAATGGTAACACACGGAGGGAGCACTAACTGAGAATTTGCAATGATTAATGTTTCGTCACCCACCCTCGTTTTTGTGGGAGTTTTTACTTAATTAAAACAAATGGGCTATTTCTGATCATTAGACCTTTGTGAGGAACTTGGACAGGTCTTTAGTGATTTATGACATGCTGTTTTTTAAGCAGATAGAGATAAATCATATCTCACGGTTATTTTTAACAAACACCATCACTGATGCATTTATCATATAGTACTCAACTTTTCACATCACTCGCTGTCTAGCAGTGACAGCTCTACACAGAGCTAGCGCTCTGTGGGTAGAATGGAGGTCGGTCAAATATTAAACACATACTTAAAGCACTGAATAACAAAGGAATTATGAATAACTACTGGTACTGCAGCACAGTTACTCAAATAACATGACAATTCATTTTAGTCTGAACTTTTGAAAATGCCATCGTGGTCAAAAAGAGTCAGACAAACAAGCAGACTGAAGTGTGAAACTGAACAACCAATTACAGGCTGCAGTAAACCTGCCAACAAGTATACAGATGGATCTGTGCAGTGAAGAAAGGAAACAGTGCATAAAGCATAAAAGTGCACACTGTGACACAATGTTTTCCTAGTTTCTGTCCAAATCTGCAGTTTTGATAGCAGACATAGATTGAATGTGTAATGGGGCAGAATTAAGCATGCAATAATCCACACATATGTGCAAACATATAATGCAGGTACAAATCTAAATAAATACAAGGGTTAAATATAGGCTGCAATACAATGTTTAAAACTGAATTGAAACTGTCACAGTGAGGGAATATTATGATTAAATATATAATGCAGCATCTGGAATAATACATAATTTCCTTCCTTATTTCCTACAACACAACTCACCCTCCTTATTCACCCATTCATTGGATGCTATTTCTTACTTTTTGAAGGAACCCGCAGGTTGGACATGACAACCAGCATAGAGTCTGCCTGGACCCGGAGGACATAGCTGGTCACATTTTCATAATCCAAAGGTTTAGCTGTGGAGATGACGCCAGTCCTGTTGTTCACCCGAAAATGACCTAGAAACAAACAAAATCAGAGCACATGAGTGGACATAGGACAAAAGTACCATAATGGATGAACGCACTGGTTACTGGACATACAGTATTGTTCTGGTCAGAGCTGTATGGCTCGGCTTTGTTTGCACTTTTGGCACAACACATCTATCAGTCAATATTGTTAAAGCGTGACTCTCAATGTATTACAACTGAATGCATTTATCCCCCCCTCACAGGCCAATCTTGGTTTTTAAGTGTGGAGCTAAATGGAGTCTTTTTTAGCACCATCACAAAATAAACATGCACCAATGTTGAGTTAAATTATCCAGATGCTAACACAGTTGTACACCTTTACACATGTGCTGTAGGAATACTAAAAAACAGGATTTTGCAGTGGCAGGCCTGAATAAACAAGCAGTTGATGGACAATAAAGAAATCACATAAAAGGCGGCCTTAGTGGTTTTTATCTTCTTCCACTGCTATGGGCTGACCCTTACTGCACTGTGGTGTGGTAAAAAGACCGTGCTTCAAAATGCTTTGGATTTTCCTGAGAATATTACTGCAAGCGGTCTCGTTAGGTCTCAAGACTGCCATTTCCAGGAGCATCTCGGGAAAAGGGATTCTAGCTTGCGGGTCCATTTGAGGTGCACGATAGGAAGGGGTTACTGACTGACAGCTTCTTACTGCACTCTTCGCTCTCTCCAGCTCAGAGCTACGTCTACTACGTTTTTCCTAAACACCTGCGTTAACCTCACACATGTCTGGTGTTCTCTCTCTCCCAGGGCGTAATTATGCTCTTCAGACTTCATTTCAGTGTGAAAAGCAGTCTACAGTGGCAAGTAAGTGTCAAAACATTCTACTTCCAGACAAAGACAGGACAAACCCTATGGCTATGACGTACATCTTGCAATATTCTGAATACGTATTTTAAAATTGGTTTCTGTACCTTTTGACGCACATATTATATTGCAATTTTTGTTGACATCTACAGTTGTCAGTTGAGGGGCAAAAATGGGTTTGCTTTATGTAGAAAAATAAATGAAAAACAGGAACAAGAGGCCTTTGTTCCATAAACCCAGAGGCTGCTATTCAATTTGAGTGTTTGTATGAGTGCTTCATTGACTTCATGGTATATGATCGGTAGCACATACTGTACCTCGTTCATTTCCTGCCACAATGGAGTAGAATATGGTTTGATTGACAGCAGCAGCTAGAATAGTCCCTACTGGTGTGCGAAGTGGAGCCAGCTCACTAACCACAGCAAACCTGGAAAAACAAAGAACACAAATCATAAAGCAGTGATCATTTCAGATGCAAATTTCACAGATACAGTATACAAATGGTTAAGATTCATAAAAAGGTTGGCATAGAAGATACCATATATCCATGTCAATTATAAGAAACAATACAATGTTTGGAATAAAGTCAAACTAATTAATCAGGATTGACTTCAATGCATTCCCACTTTCTACGAAATATTTTTCATGCACTGGGATATTGTAAATGATTAGGAAGAAATGTAACCATTTTTAATAATCATTTGTAATATTTTGTAAAGAACTATTTCTCAGAAGCATTTATTTTGCCTCAAAGTGTGCTTAGTGGCTTCAATTCTGTATTTATTAGCAAATACATTTATTTTTCAGCTTTTTCCCAGTCACTGAAGGAAAGTCTTGTTGTCTATTGTGTATTTCTCAAATCTGCCTGATCTGCCTTTTTTTCTTTCTTAAATCCTACTTGAATATCTCAATAAGTGTTAAAAAAAGAGGCACCTATTGTTCCAATGATTTAGTTATTTATTTCTTTTGCCATTTCTTTCAATAGTTTTACTGTTCACTTTAACTTCACTCAGGTCTCCTGATAATGATACGTCGCGCTATTTTTTTTCCCTTTTTGGTAGATAAATAAGTAAACTATTTTCTCTAAGGGAGCACATTGTAGGTTCAGGGAAAAAAATAACGACTCATAAATAAATTATTCACAACTGCTTTGACTGATGCCATATCTTCCCACATATTCATTCAATAATAACTACATCGTGAGGCGGATAAGCACGCTCAAAAGGCAAATGCTGGCTTTGTGTCTGAGAGTGGAGGCAAGGAGAGCTGAGCTATGAAGCACAGCTCTCATTTTCTGTCAGCCTTTGCCTCGATTGTCAATATGGTCAAGAGCTTTGGGTAGTGACCGCAAGAATGAGATTGAAGATTAAAGCAGCTGAGATGAGGTGTCTCTGCAGGGTGGCTGGTCTCCCTCCACTTGATAATGCGACTAGTTCAGCGGTTCAAGAAAACCTTTGTATTGAGCCGCTGCTCCTTTGTGTCGAAGGGAACCAGCTAAAGCTGGTTCCAGCTCCTAGTACGGCGCCCCCTGACAGCTTTCTTACAGGCGGGTTTCAGAAACAACCCAGTAGGAAGTGACATCAGGATAGACCCTGCATATCTTGGAAGAATAAGATCTTTCAGCTTTCCCGGAGAGCACTGTTTTTTTTTTTTTTATTTACCAGGAGGGAGCTGGATATTAAGCGAAGATCTTTCGAACTTCCACATGGACTATTTTATAATCAAACCAATAACAAATATCCAAACAAAAGATGTGATAGTGAATGCAGCACAAATTTTTATGTGAAACGATTTGAGTGTTTTTTTCACTGATAAGTGAGACTTTGTATCAGCTAATGACTATACTTGACTATTAGGCGTACAAGTGGGTAATCATCTCCGACATGATTGTCACTACTCTCCACAGGAATAACTGTTGCCATAAATGGCAGGGAACCCTGTCTTGGCGGTGTGTCAGCATGGGCTGATTTAAGCTGATAATGTCATCTCGCTGTGACACCCCTCTTGTGATACCGTGACTGCTTTCTCACTTACACTCTCGTCTCTGCATAGGTGTGCACACGTTTTTGCATGCATGGTGGTACGTTTGCTTTTGCAGTTTTCATTTAAAGTTTGACTATTATTCACAGCAGCAGTCAGAAATCTGTGACAACGTTGTGGGAGTAACATTTCCAGCATAATATGTGACAGTCAGGTTCTATTATGCAGTCAATATCAGTGTTATGGGGTATTTTGGGGTATTTTTGGGAGAAGACGCTATCTTGGCAGACGGGGGGTGATTAGATGCCTCCAGTCCATATTTATACTGTAACATGTTAGTCAATGCTTCGACTTCTCTCGTCTTTGCCGACCCCACAGTTGCAACACATTTTACTTCATGAAAATTGTCCAAAGAACAAAAACACGGTCAGGCAAATTTTCTCCTTCAGGGAGTTCTGGTTATTTTAGGCACTTGTGGGAGGTTTCACAAGGGAGATTGAACCAATTCCCAAAGGGATGAGATGAAGAGTGGGTAGAGCTTAATTCACACAGAAACAGAGCATTTGGAGAAAGAAATGCAGGTGTTGAGGCAACAAATGACACCGTCTTCACAGGAGTAAAACAACACAGTAACTGTTTAGACAGTTGGCAGGTAAAAACGTCACCATAGAATATGTGTTTACCTCTCTCAAAGTGTCAGAGGCATACAAGTGTGCCAACAGAAGTTCTTGAAGGACATTTGAGTGAAAAAGATCCATCTTTCCATCCAGAGAGCTGTAACCAAATAATTGCGCTCTCTGTGGCATCCAGGAACAATGAGCTCACAATGCTCAGCAGTGACAGGACCAATTCATTAAGGTTGCCTTACCATAAGTAGATTAACTGTACAGGATGGTATATAGGCCAACAAGTGTGAACGATGCGAGCACAACAAAGTGTATCACAGCTCAACATGTGCCTCTAAATCAGTCACATACATGTGCTATTCATTATATGCATGGGCCTTTACTTTTAAAGCACTTTTAAATGTATGATATCTGTCCTGGAGATTGCCAGCCTAAAGGTGGGTGTGTCATTGGTCAGATGAGACTGTTTTCAACACACACTCACAACACAGATTGAACGAGTCTGTGACTATTCAAGTGCCTGCTGTGTAGGCCGCTGCTCAACAGGGTTTGGATTTTACTTTAAGTGGTTGCTTGCAATACAATAAATAGAAATATCAGGGTGGATGATGTGAACAATGAGGAATCATTTTATTGGATTGCTTGTCTATATTTAGTGAAGGTATGAAACAGTGAAGCAAATAATCATCTTTTTCAACCTTGTTGTTACCATTTCCTGCTGTCCCTGCAAACACTTAAAATATGTCCACCATTCAATATAAAAGTCAGGAAGTGTCAACCACATGTGTAGCATGTCTGAAGCCTGGAGCAGGGAGTTCTTTGCAGCCAGAAAAACAAATTTGGACCTCAGTGTGAGTGAAACTGAGGTGGAGGCAAGCAGCAACCACACAGCTTTTTATAGGTTGAAAGACTCTCCAAACAAGGAAAAAAAAAATGCCCCCAAAATAGTTTTTTGAGCCTTGCTGTGTTATTAATAGCCACTTTCAAAATCACTACCAGATATGACAAACCACATTTAAAATTGTGACATCAAGTCACTGAAACCCCAAATGCATCGAACAAATCGGCTTCATATAAAAATAGATTGTGATCCTACATGTCTACGATTGCTCCCAGCTCAATTCACCAAACTCTTTTAACCGCATAAACTTAAATTGCTCATTTCAATCTGATTAACAACACCTGTTCATGGGGCGGTTTGCATTCATGAGATTTGATCATTAGCATACTCAATACCTCCAAATTGCCATATAGGGTGAGGGGAGCAGAACTAGAACGACATACAGCATGTGTAGTGAATAGATTTACAAAAAGTTGGATGCTTCTGTGGCTCTCTAAAGCAAAGCAGTCCATGATGAAAGGAAGTCAAGGGGATGTGACAATCACAGACAGAGAGATGACAGAATATTATATAATAGGTGAAGTCACAGAGAGTTTGTTTTCCTCGCAGCTACCGACTGCTGTTGCCAAAATATGACAGTAAAATCATTGAATCCAAAAGCGAAGATAAACATAAAACATAAAATAGACATAGTCTATGTGTTGATTCCACATTACGTTCATTTTCATTTATTTATTCATATTTAAGTTGATTTCCCAACACTATTACGGCGTTATAAATCAAATCAGTGTTTTATTTTTCCCTTGTGGAGAAAGGTAGCCTGTACTGACTACTGCTATTGCTGACTCGTACGACAGGTCTGAACCATTTGTCACTTTCATCATTCCTAAAAAAATATTCAACACCAGAAAAATTAGTGAAATTGGCGAATGTTCCAAATTCGCACTTTTGGACAAGTAGTTCTTGCGTGAGGCTCTATGACTTTCAACAGAGATTCTGGGCCTTTTCCAAAAATATTTCCAAACATAACATTTGCTTGGAGCAATCATCTTTGGTGGTTGCAGCTTTGGTAAAACTGTAGTCTGGAAGAAGGCTGTGCAACCTGTGCTGACCCATTCATAGGTTTGTTTTCATACTGTCCTCTGAGTGAGTGGGCTATGAATCTCTGTGTAATGCTAGCACTGGGCTGCACGATGCGATTGCCAGGAAGAGGCAGAGCTGACATGTTATCACTTCCCTACAAAGTAGCTCTGCCTGAGGGTTGTAAGCTGCTGAGAAATGCCAAGGGAGGTGTACAAGTGTATGAAGAGTGCAGATTAGTATTAGGGTCTATTCACATGTACACAGAAAGGATGACAGACAAGTTAGATACAGTAGATGCTGATAGGTAGATAGACAGATAGAAGAGCAGACCAAAGGGAAATAGACATATATGTAGTATATGTCTGGTAGGCACATATGAGCTGGCAGATATACTGAGACTTGAAAAAACCGAAGAAGGTAAATAAATTGTGTATTCAAAAGTCAAGTGGTGGGCGAATTCAATTATGCAAAATGCAATACCATGTACTAGTGAGCAGGGCCAAGGCCACTTTTCATTCCTTTAATATTCAGATGAGGAAAAAGCCCATCCAGAGCGAGCGAGAGAGGGAGGGAAGACGCTGACATGTCTACACGCGGCAGAAGAGAGTCTTGGTGTCAACATGAGAGAGGATGAATGACATGCCACTGAGAAGCGAGGGCGGCACACAGGTGTCAGCGAGCACTCTGCCCTAGGGCCAATGGCTGAGTGATGCTTACGAGACAAGGCAGAGGCGTAGAAACCTTGTTGTGCGCCACGGGGGCCTCTGTTACCGTGTTGACTCTCTTTCTACCTTGCCTTCTCTCTCTATGCGTGGATTGCATCACAGAGTGAACAAGCGGCGATGGACACGCCGGGAGATACGAGGAGGGACCTCGCTGTGTGCAAGTCTCTGCTTCACTCCGTGTTCTTCTGCTGGACGCAGTGCCGAATAAAGGTCTTGAGCAACAACAAAGACGGATATGAGTCATTTCCCTTTAATGTGCACGCTAGCAAACATCATAACCATTGTGCGGATGCATGCCCATATAAAGTATACGACCTTGGAAATGTGTTGCAGCACATTTCTGCCTGAATACTGATGGCTGTGTTGCATGGCACATTTCGTTCAGCAATTATGAATCAGCCTACTTCAATGACTGTTAAATTGGGAAATGTGGTTGAGAGTTGTTAGCTCGCTGTTATGTCACCCTGGTGCTAACTTATTTGTTCCTGCCTGGAAGCATATTGGGAGAGTGACAAACATACTCCTCTGACTTGAAACAAATTACACATCGGGAATGCATTTCAGCTCCTTCTCAAACATAAGCACACAAAAATGAAAAACATTGCTGAGTCCAGAACTCATGTTCTCTATAAAAATCACATTTCTAAATGATTTTGACAGCAAAGGCAAAGTCAGCTTAGTTACACAGCATGATTTACATATGAAACAGCCTTTTAACCTGAATCTTATTATGGGTTTTCAAAACCATTAGCTTATCTAAAATTTAAAAAATGACTTTATTACTTAAGTATTGCATTTAATCACAGTATCATAGTTGCAGATGTTGGAAACTGTATTGTATTGTAACAATGCCAGCCAGCAACTGTAAATACTGCATCACGTGTATCATTTCAAAAATGCACAACTGCTCTTTGAGAAAATTACAAATATTGGTTTTATACCATGCAACTGAGTCTTTAACATATGTATGTGCTAAATGTCAATCCTTGCCCAATGCATTTTCTTTTCCCCCCAATATGGCAGGCCATTAAAGTTCATGCTGAGATAAAGAGTGCACCATCACTTCTTTGATGTAATGTTATCCTCGTGTTTGAGCTGTGGAGTTTTATTGACTGAAAAGTGAACTTTAAAGATTATAGGTTATGTTTGACAAGAGGAGAAAGGTAAACGGGAATCAGAGATAAAAAGAGCTATTACCATATTCAGAAACCACTCAAAATATTCAAAAGGTTTTGGAAGATAGTGCAAAGTCAAACAGCCAGCGATTTCATTTGTCAATCCTCGGACTAGAATATACAATTCACTCTTGCCAGAGTGGATAAAAAACACCCAACTGTGAAGGCAACATCCCTAATGGCCCAGCGGGGTAAAGGTTACTGCATCAGTGTTGCCTGTCAGAAAGTACAGATTAAATTGCATTAATACTTCATAAAGGATGCATGAGCACACCTCCTCCACAAGAACTGTGGGCCCACTAAAATACCAAACTGCTATTGAATGAACATAAATAAAATCCTTGAACAATATAATGTGTCATGTGGGATGGTGGATGAAGGTCCTGCTGCATTTTGGCGCGTTATATAAGAAGCTCTTGATATGATGTATATGGGTTTGTATACATCAGAGTGCAGGGTATCGGCAGGGTTACACACAGTATATACTGATAGATAGATGTGTGAGGTGGTTTTCAACCCCACAACAGATGTAGTCTGTGAATTATCCAGAGAAACAAGGATATTATTTCTGCTGTGGAGTTTTGGTGGTGGCAGAAATCTAAAGGCAGATATCTCAACTCAAAACGGTGGCACATAAAACCAAACACACCTGCAGGACCAGATACCAATGGGGTGAAGTGGAAATATTTGTTTTATGCTTCAGGTGAAGTTCACAAAAAATGCTCAGGAGCAAAAACAAGGTTGGTGGTGAAGATTGTATATATTATAATCTGTTTTGTTGTTTTCAACAACAATGAAGAATACTGCATTATATACATTTTTTGGGGATCAAATCCTTGATAGTAAACCATTTTCAGTAGCCAACATCGCGGCTGACATCGCTGCTCTTCTTTTGATTGTTGTCAAATTATCTTTGACCTTCTTGCACCTAAGCATTGATTGTGGTTACCGTCTCATGTGTGGACTGATTGAGCGAACACAATATATGTGTTGCAGTAGCTACCAACTCTTTCACAGTACAGGGAGTCATTTGATTTGGTGTTAATATCCAAAGTATTGCTTTCACTATCATTGCCATGTCCTGTCCAGTGACATTGATGTAGGTTTACTGCTAGATATTTGATGTTTAGCTTCTGTGAAACAATTATTGCACGCTGATTGCCTATTTAACATGTAATCTAAGGTAAATTAGCAGTACAATAGTAAAAGTAATTTCCTCATGGTCAGCCTCTGATGATCACACTGCCATCTGTCATGTCATTAACCTATTCCACAAATACATTGTGACATGAAAGCTATGTCTGCATATCTGAAGCAATAACTATTGTAGCAATGTATTCCTATAATACATACATTTATACATTTGTAAGACAAATACAAGGCAATGACCCTGTTAATAAAGAAGATGGGGGCAATTTTAAAATCATCCTGCATCAAATGCTCATCAAAAAATGTATGTTTTGTTATGCATTAAGTATAAATGTGTCCTTCGAGATCCCTAGCATTGAACAGCTTATGCCAAGTGTGAAAGCCCTGCAGCTTTCAAATACAACATTGCCAATCGAGGCTTCCTCAAATTCTTAAAATTGAGTACAAATGAACTAATTCATCACCTCCTCCCGCAAATGCTTTCTCAGTTGTAAATCAAATTCAACACTAGCAGATATTAGCGCATAATGTTTATGAGCTGCTGACTCACTTGCTAAGAGGATTTTGCAAACAACAAAAAAATGCTCTGGTGCACACAGACATCTCAGAAATCCAACACCTCTGACATGAAGTAATGTAAGTCTTCACATTAAACCAGTGTTTTTTATAAAACAAGAAAAAAAAGGGAATGTTTACAACCCTTCGTCTGATCATGTTCCTCCCTGAGCTATTCCTCAGATCACTTATCTTGCCACACCAGACCCACAGTTCCTTTTGTATTCACATTGAGCCATTTTTCTGAGTTCCATGAGAAATAAAGGGGGCTTCAATCAAAAATATCTTCCGGAGGCCAAGATGGAAAACATAAGCAAAGCTGGAGAAACAACATTCACTGTGCAGCCAGACAGCGGTACCACCCGGTGCCAGCTTAGCAATGTCGGCCCACAGGACATCACTTCACATAACATCCACTGGGTCATTTAGTACACAAGAGGAAACCTGGCCGTCAAATGTCTGGACGCTGGTGAATGATTGTGTCGTCCAAACTGGCCAGGCCAATGAGGCTTGCAAAGTGGTATACACGGTGCCATAATAGGTACTGATGCCATGCTGCATATTTTACTGTCAAATTACTGCTCCTGCACAGATGATCTATTCCACCCCACCAACACCAGGAGGCCTGGCCCACAGAAAGACACAAGTAGCTCTCTAACTAGCACAAATGCTGTTAGAAATATCAGTATCCACAAATTGTGTGTTGGACTGGCTTTCACAATTTACAAAAACCCTCTTTGAATTTTAACAATGGGTGAGCAATCATGTCTTCTAGATTACAAAGAAGGTTTTGTTACTGGTTTAAAATACCGTGCATTGACAATATATAACGCCAAATCCATTACATTTTGGTGTACTTACTGTGAGCGGTGGACTCTGTCTTCAACTTCCAAATGATTAGGTGCAAAGTTGGATAGAGCAGAGCGTTCGGAAAATATTGAGCGTCCCTGACGTAATTATGACTGGTATGTCGGGAATGACAATAATTCCAATATGACATGAATGTAGCATGATGTGAATGGGTTAAGTTGTGCTTCCCCAAACCGTTTCATTTTTATCTTTACTTGTTTATGAGGTGATGTTCATAGTAGTCATTTACAAAAGAGATATTTGTCATATCATATATTAATTATGTTTTAAATCACTCAGAGCAAAGAAATATTAATATGATCTATTTTCTTTAGCGAAGTAACTTCCCTCACCCCTGCGTTTTGTGTTCAGTGTCTGGCGAGACAGGTGTAAATGTTCTCTCAGTGTGTTCATTACTCATGTCTGACGCTCAATTTGTAACTTGGATCTTAGTTCATACGAGGCGAGAGAGAGCTGCATTATTTTGCCATGTTAACTGTTGAATGTGTTAGAGGAAAGTAATGCGTTTGTCAGGAACATTGGAATTTGTGTAAATAATACACTAAAATTGCACTAGTCTCTCACATTTCCTGTATTTCTTTTATCCCTTGCTCTGTTAAAATTAGGACAAATAACTTGCATCTCACAAAAATTAAGCACCAGTAATAAAAGGCAGGGCATATTTAAGAGGAATACTTGCATTTGTACCAAAGCTTACACAACATCTCATGCAGTAACGTCTAACTTCACCATTATTCTCGGTCATGTCGGATAATGTAGCTGCTGACCCTTCTGGCTGGAAATAGCCATTCAGACCAAATACAACATAATTATTCAGCAGCATGCACTGGATTAGATAGTTTGCATCTACACATACCGTTTAAAGTTACTGATAATTATCTAGAAAGTTAGCCTTTAATAATAGGTCATACTGCTATTCTTCCCTGGCATTCTGCACCGACCTTTAGCTGACATGTGGGATGTGCACTATGAGTGTGACTTGGCGGCTGTTAGACAGCAAAGTGATGCTTGCCTACTTAGCAGAGACAAGTGAAAGGTCAGTGTGCTCCTGATGCTTAGAGGTTCAAGACTCAGGGCAGCAGATTTAAACCTGCGGCTGAAAATCAATCATGCCCTTCAGAAGTATGCGAGCACTCCACACCTTATAGCTGTGATTCAGAGGAAGGATGCAATGATAGATGGATGGATGAATAGAAAGAAATAGAGAGGGCTGAGGTTGCTTTTTTTAATGTATGTTTGCAGTGAGGCATGACGACAGTGTGTGGGAGAGCACACTGTAGGGTTTACAGCTAACCCTTTAAATGCCTGGCTATGAGCATAAATGAGTAGGCTGTAAGCACCTCCATCACTTGTGTACATGTCTGGCAAGACAACAGTTGCAAGAAGGCAGCCAATAAAAGAGCTGTATGCTATGAAAGCATGTCATCTGCCTAATTACGTGAGAATTGTAGCCGTGTCTGAATTAGAAATGAGATATGGATGGATTTTTTTCTCTCAAAATGATAAATGCTATTTTCCTCCAAATGTCAGGGAGAGTTGATGGAGGGGGCCAGAGTTTTTTTTTTTTTTTAACTTAAATTTGGCAATTAATTGCTTTTTGATTAGAGGCCAACGGTTGTAGAGTCCAGTGTGGCTGGTATTTCAAAGCTGCAGGATATGTCTACTTCAACTACCTCAGGTGCAGTCAGCCATTTGTGAGGCGGACCGCTGAGAACATTAAATCAATGGGCACACTGTGGTCATAAAATGTCCACTGGCAGTCTCCATGGCCTGTAAACATCAAGAAACTGCAGGAAAGAGACGTGTTGTATAATATTCCACAGTTTGAGCTATTACCACTGACGTTCACAATAATGGCCAGAGTAACAATGGCTAATGGAGAAATACGAAAAAGTGATGTCTCAAGGCTGAGAAAAGTTATATCTCCATTACAGACAAAATGCACATTAAAGAGTAGAGGCTGCAACCAAGCAAATGTTCTATGTATGTGCTTGCAGATGCGTGTATGTATGAAGGAGCAAACAAAATGCCTACACAGTAATATTAGCATACTGTCACTAATTGAGTCATTAGCGGGGCTGCAAGCATATAGTGACAGCATGCTGTTGTTTGTAGTAATACTCCATGTTGACACTGTTTACCATGCAGTATAACTTAAGCGTCACTCAATAATGGGCTGTGGTGCTCTTCTCAGATTTGACAGACTGCATACTAATGTGACAGGTATGGCATAACATCTGCTGTCTGCCATGACAGTGAACTAAATAATGCCGTGACATTTCACTCCCAAATGGTATCCTCTTCAATCACTAAAAAGACCAACTTTTGAAATATGTTACGGAGGTAACGTACAACAAAACTACACTCTAGCATGTATACTATGTATAAACATGTTATACAAAAACACAGATGTACTGTTAATATATTAATATGGGCATATATTAAAAGACAGTTTGCCCTGAAGCAGAGATTCGTTGGGACCAAAATAGGTTAATCTACAGCAAAACACTTTATCTAGGACTTTATATGAAGAAATGCACTCATCCAAGTGTGAGCACAGGCACACGGAATCACACAGAAATAAATTCACCCACTTGCTGAGGGGAAAATAAAGGGCTACTGACTGTACAGTGAGTAGAGAAGAAAAGGGAAGACAAAGTGAAAAAGAAACTGACAGAGAGAGATATAAGCTAAGAGGAGGCTCGGGGAGGTAAAAGGAGGAGGTGAGCAAAATGACATACTCGGGAGCAGTGAGGCAAAAGTCTCATGTGATTTAAAGTAGATTTAGAAGGGGAAGTGCTGCGGGGGAGATAAGCAGCACGGAAAACTGCTCAGACCACAGGTTTGTAACATCGGGCCAGAGAAGTGGCCTCAGTACAAAAAAAGGGAATTCACAAAGTGGGCCCATGGCAGCTTAACCCCTCCTCATCTCCAGCCACACACACAGGGGGACATAAATATTCATTCCCTCCCCATGTGCCCAGTGCTAAAGACTTCCCCAAAGGGTTGTGTCCGTGAGTCCCATATAAATGAGCAGTTGTTTAATCATATCCCTCTCAACATTGTTGGAGGTGGTCGGGCTGATTAATCCAATTTGAGTCATACATCTATGCACCTTATTCATGACCGCAGTCCTGACTCCATAGTCACTTAAAGAGACAGTTCACCCGAAAATCAAGAATACATATTTTTTACGACTCTTATCTGTATTACTGTCTCTCAATCTAATACAATTTTGGATATATCAGGCAATAAGTATGATATGTCTGCCTTTGCACATGGCTTGTGGGGCTAAAAGTTCCAAAGAATGACATTTGAAAAGTTTTTTCGAATGCATTTTTGTATCATTTAGTCCCATTATATTTGAAAGATGGCAGGTATCTTTAAGGGTGAACTGTACCTTAAATGTATCTCTTTATGTATAAAATAATGATCACATCCCTAACTCTGCACAGGCAAGACAAAGTACATTTATTTTAAAAGCATCTTTTAACAAGCAAAGTTGTTAAGACAGAAAGGTTTAAAGACAATATATACAAATCACAAGAAAATAGAAAAAGACACAGATAGGATTGTAAAAAAAAAGTATGCAAAATAAAATAGAAGATAAAAGGTAAAGATAAATAAGTCAAATCAAATCACAGTAAACAACAGTAAATACAAATTACAGTGTAGTGCAAGAAATTACAAAGTACTTGAGGGTAGGAGCACATCTCAAGTTTTCTGGGTGTTTGTTCCAGATATGTGGTGCATGATGCATTGCCGTAGATGCAGCAGATTGTGTGGCTATCAAGATAATATTATCAAGGCCCTGAAAACCACAGAATACCTCCCAAAACTGTACAGCCACAAGGATTACAGGGTCAATCAATTATCCCCCCAAAGAAACTATAAGACACATACGGTGGCAGCCATACAATGTTGACTTATAGAGATATTATAGCTCATATGTTTGCACGTACACACATCCAGCAGACTGAGCAACACGACTTTCCATTGAGTCTTTATTTAAACTTGATTCAGGTAGTGTTGACGTCCTGCCGGGCAGGTAGCGCCCAATTCAATTTAAAACTGCAGTACTGTATGGGTGGTTGATTCGGGTGGTTTGTCTAAAGAACTTAACAGTGAGCAAAGAGGCTTAAAGTTTGTAAAAGCTGCCCAGTTGGCTGACAATTCTCTGTCGGTTTCGCACTCCAAGCAACCTTTTCACATGACACCGAGTCATTTACTGCGGTATTAATAGTAACAATACAACTTCATGCAGGTTAAAGATTATTTCAGAGAGGTTGTGAAACTTCCACAAAAACAACACACTGTGTTTTGCTCAAAACCTTTTGATAAGTAAGCGGCAACATGCTGCTACAGTAGCAACTACGGTATCAGCCATTTATTTTAGCCAACAACGATGAGGAGCCCCTCATTTCCCTCTGACAGATGGAGGGGACCGACCATAAAACAGGAGCAAAAATCATTAAGTCAGCCAAAGCCCTGCAGAGTTGTTTTAATTGTGCGCTCTGGAGCTGTAGGCATAGCTTACCTGATTGCTGCCATAACTAACTGCCTTTACAGAGACAGACGAGATCTTCTGTGGACGTTTAGAGAGTGATTTGTGCTCAGAAGGTTCCTCAGGGAGAAGACGATGGGGAGAGATAGAGAGGAGAGGAATGTGGAGACGGTTCATCGCAGAGCGAGCAGATTGGACGCTCACCGCTGGAGAGAAGCTTGTCCAGCAGGAGAGGTTCGAGCACCTGGTTAATGCTTTCATGGCTCACAATTTACAGCAGACCTGCCACTGCGTGTGGTTGGCACTGTCAATGTGACACCTTGCAAAGGTCTGTGCCTATGGTCCCGACCCTCTGTGTGCGTGTCAGACAGAGCACTCATTCAAAGTGTTAATCAATGGCCTTTCAGCGGCTGGGCCGCTTTGCCTGTGTATCAATCACTGAATAAAGCTGAGCAACGGGAGAACGTGCGTACACACACAAAGTGCGGGATTACAAAGGATGCATGCAATGCACACAAACTCATCTGTATTAGGAAATACACAAGCACTGACACAAACAGGCACACAGTCGATGGGCAGAAAGGCACACTAGTGCACAAACAAAGACCTACACACCTCGCTTGATGTGTCGACAGGTTGGCCAGGATCATCTGTTTTATGCATAAGCGCATATCAAATTCTGTTAGAGAGTATAGTCTGCCAAGACTCCCTACTTTGACTGACATGCAAGTTAGTAAAACAATCCACTTAAAACAAGCTTTACTTTAAGCTCCCAGGGACTGCATTGTGCCAGGCAACTTTGCTATCAGACCTTAAAGCTTCTCAGTCTGGCTAGAGTCCTGAACACTGCCGACAGGTACCTTTACCGCAGCGATACTAAATAGACAGCGCAGTTAATGCTCGTATTTGCTAGTAATCATGGAGGATTTTTCAAAGCAGCTTCAGATGGAGAGTGTTAATAATCTATGTTTTTATTTAATTATGAATGACTTCTTGGACTCTTCCTGAGTCACAATACCATCAGCACAGACAAACTCCACGGAGCCCTCGCCCAGTACAGCCGTATATCGCATGCGTAGCAGCCAGTCATCTCAGAGCGCTGTAGATTATGTCCCCTCATCCTGCATCTCTCTCTGCCAGTTTAACAGTCTAAACAATTAATCTTGTCAAAAGAGACTCTGAATAAACTCAGACGGAAACCCGGCTCTACCCTCGTAGAGAAACAAATGTGGTTTACAGCAGTGATGATCTGCAGCATCTACCCCGAAGCTCTTATGCATATTTATATATTCAAAAACTCATTAATCAGTCATGCACAGAAAAGACAGCGTGATAAAGACGGAGACACTGAATCAAAACCGGGGCCTCTTTATTAGGGAAGCGCAATTAATGCCCAGATAGCTGTCGTTATCACAACATAATAAATGTATGAAGAATCGGGACTTCACGGCAGTTCAATTGAGAATATATAATTTACCTTGTGATAAAACAATCAAAGTATAAGAGAAGCTGAATGGAATATATGACATAAATGTGTGCTTTTTTTAAAGATTCTTTGTCCACAACTTACTTTAGCCCTTTTCACAATCTCTCCCTGTCTGGTGCTCCAGCCTAAGCTCCTCTTTGATGTGTGAATTTACAGGCAGAGGCCGCTGCATCAACAGTGTGTCAAGGTGACGTACCTGTACTCCTCCTGGGTGAAGATCGGGATGCGGGAAGGCTGAAGAACAGTGATCTCCACCAACGAGCTGTTAGACTTCACAGGCTCCCCATCATCATAGGCTATCACAAACAACTGCAGTGGGCAGGAAAGCACACATAAACAACACACACATGCAAATGCAAGCATACAATTATCTTTATTTTTTTACCATACTATTACTCACTACACAAATAATAACCTTTTTTTGAGGTTGCCAGGCATTTTTGCTAGACATGTCTGGAATCCTAATAAAAACAGACTAGCAAAATATGATCTGGCAAGCAGCCTGCAAAGCTCCCAGAGAGCTAGTGTGAATGTATTGATCTACATTCATAGACTGTGGAGAATGGAGCCTGGGGGAAGCAGAGGGAGCAAGGCGGCAGGGAGGGAGAGATAGGCGGAAAGAAAATAAACACAGATAAATGTTTAAAAGAAAAACAGAGGAGGAAAAAAAGAAGATAGAGGGGGCCAGACAACATGGGAGTGTAAGCAGCACATCCGATAACATCCCAAAGCACCTGGTCCACAATTCACAACAAGAGATATGCCTATGTACCCTGTATGTCAGCACTTGGAAGGAAATTTGTTTAATCGATACAATAATGTAATATTACTGGTCACAGACACAAGATAAGCAATGACATGACCACTGGGGCAATTCAGTAATAATGCCCTGAAACTGTACTTCAATTTTAAAAAGTCAATGTGGACATTTCTGACTCAGTGCAACTCATATAGTACACAAAAACATGCAGGTGGAGCACTTAACATCAACCAGGGGAACACGAAAGCATAGATACAGTAAATAACTATTTGTGAAATAGGATCATATTTTAATGATGACTATCATTATTATAGCGTTCATCAATTATACTTACCAGTGCCCCCATAAAAAGCTCATAAAAGATATTTTGTACAGACTCTTAAACAACATTTTTCTTTAAAAAGTTTAACTTTTAATTTTTTTAAATTTAAATCCAAATTAGGAAGATTACTTCAGTGCAGTAGATGACAGCCATTAGCGGATTCATTCATGCTTAATAATCACTACAATTGTTGCTATTGGTGATTTAATTGCTGATTGATATTGTTGATTTCATATTCATGCACATGCTTATTAAGGATAATTAGCTTGGATTCCCCGACAGCTCTCTTAAAAAGCAGCTTCTTTTCTGCCAAATAATATTCACATATTGGAAGTAACACACCGACGTCACAAGGGACAGCAGATAATCGCCACTATTGTGAACATGATCACCGCCACTCACCTTAAAGGTGACACTGGGCTCCTCATTGAGGTTGACCTTCGTGATGACTCTTCCAGTTTCCTCTTCCACATCAAAGATGCTCCCACTGTACGGGGACCTGTCCAGGTCCACTGTGTAGCGGACAAAACTGGCCGGAGTACCCTGGAGGAAAGAGAAAGAAGAACATGAACCACATCAATCCACTTATCTGGAGACCACCTATCACATTTTCATATGAAGCTGTCAAGATGGAAACGTGTGTCAAAGTAGTTAGGTTCTGAAAAATGTATTAAAGCCATAAGGGTGTAGCAATATTGTTTGCTTAGCAATACTCTCATGAATTATCTCATCACACTAATTCCATGTATGTACGTATGTATGTAGCTGACAATTAAAAAAGTAATAATAATAAAGAGCTGAAATGGTTAAAGTAAGAAAAGGTTGCTCTTCTCTCTATGTGACCTGAAAAATGACCCTAACGTCTGACTCGTCTCTTTCCACATCAGACCGTCTAATGTATTCTCACTGTTATTCATTGATTCAGACCTCTTCCCTTTCAGTTGGAATAAAAACCTTCTCCATTAAACCCACCCTTCTTGTCTCCGGAGTAACACACTTACATTGATTAGCCAGAGCATGGACTTTAATATGACCCTTTTATTAAGATTAATCACAGTTCCTGATTAGTAATCACATCTGTAACTTGTGTTATTCCGGTTCATCTCTTTGAACTCCTTCGTTTTTAAACTCTGCTCCCTTGCCTAAACTGATTTGGCTCCCCAGGAACGGGAGTAAGAACCCGGGGCTAGAGAGAGGAAGGTAAATCCTGTAGCAGAAGTGGATCCCTCGGGAGGCTTACTCACACAAATGTGTCTCTAAGAGGTTACAAAACTATCTGAATGAATTCACTAAGGGGATTCTCAGAAAAAAGGCCTTGTCTCTAAAAGCTCTTCAACTTGTTTTGCAACATTTCATGGAAAAGATGTCAGGACAGGGCCATTAATAAAAAAAATGCCTACCACAGAAGAGTCGAAAACAGTGACTTCAGTAGCAAAGACTTCTACAGTGATGGAAGCAGATAAAGCTAAAAGTACTTTGCTCAGGGATTTTACACATAACTGTATCTTGTCGTTACAGAGACATCTCAGTCCATCTCCGTCGACAGACATTTCCAGCTGCACAACACCTTTCTTGTCTGGCTTTTGACTCGCACGCTATGAATGTTTTATGCCCACCACTGAGTGACCCCATTGCTTCATTAACAATACAAATGAGCAACAAAACATTTAGACATACTGTTCTTAGTACTTTGTCATCAAAAGGATTCTTCCTTGTTGCAACATAGAGCATTTTTTATTTGTTTTGTCTGTATTTCTTTTTTATAAGAACCCAATTCTCTTTAGTATAGAATAGCTAGTTCATGAATTAAAGAACAAGTTCAGAAGCACGAAGACGCACTGAATGATGCGTCAGAGATAAACAACATAAAGACAAGTTTTGAGCTATCTGAGAGTGTAAAACACAAAAGTAAACACATTTATATAACTTAATATGGTTGGGTTGTGAAAAAGTTAATGCCAAGTGACCAATGAATGCAATATATAAAACAAGGAGATAAGTAATGTACTAGACTAGTGAAGAAATAGGAATCTCTAAAACAGTAAACATTTTCTGCTGTGATGTATAATGCCATAGAAAAACCAACAACTATACATTTCAGTCACAAATAGTGTCCTGAAGAATCAAGCTTCATCCTGGAATATTTGTATCCATGGTGCTCTCCTCTCTCATTCAGAGTTATACTAACACAGAGGTTGTGGGTTTGAGTGGCACTGCCCAAAATTCACTTTTTAAAAACCATTAGAATAACTTCTCCCAAAGCGTAGGAGGATATATATTGTGCCCTCTTCCCAAAATGGGAGAAGCAATGGTCTACTACATCATTATAACTACCAGACAAAACATGTACGGCTCATGTTTGTATCATCAAGACTAAAAGGCAGAGTGAGTCACTTCCTCTCTTTCTTTCTTCAGGTTTTTATGAGCCTCTGTAACACAGAGAGAGAGAGAGAGAGAGAGAGAGAGAGAGAGAGAGAGAGAGAGAGAGAGAGAGAGAGAGAGAGAGTGTGTGTACTTAGCAAGCACTCAACTAAGCCCTGTTCAACCATGAGGTGTCTATGGCAGGCACCCCATCAATAAAATGCTTTGAGCTCTCAAATCCAGGTCAATAAGAGACTGGGTTAGTCAGCTCCTGTTCGGAAATCTAATCCCTCTGTCTGTCAAGCCATTTTACAGAGTCATTCCTATGTCTCACTCGCTGCCACTGTGCTCATGATAACATTACTATTTTGTATTTTCTCACATAGCCTTTATTTTCCACAAGCGTGCATATAGTACACTTGTCTCGGGCTATGTTTGCTAAAATTGTGATTTTAATTGTCACATGATCTTCTGATGAGTTTCCATTTGAACACTGGTCCTATTTGCACTTTATAGCCGGATGAAGACTTGAGTCAACATATGTTCTCCATTTGTCAATAAAAACTTACAATCTGAGATCCTCGTATGCTTTTAGATTACTTACCAATACCATGGACTTATTTTAAAGTGAGCTGGACAGTCATTAGTTTTTATTTCTACTCGACTATTATGTTTGAAGAGAAACCAATTTTTACTTCAACATAACAAACACCAAGTATCCCCTATTCTTTCTTCATAGTGAATCGGGGCTTAGTCTGGTGAGTTGCTCTGTTCTCCTGCTCCAGAACATATAGTGGGCCTTTTTATCCACAGGATGTCACAGGCATTGAGTAATACATTTTTCTTCACAAACGAACAAGGGAATGATATCATTGTCAAATATTCTTTGTTCAACATGGATTCATTATAAACCACTGAGGCGCAGGCCTCTCACCTAGATCTAAGAAAACTCCTGGAAAAGGACAAGAAATTGGAATTTCATGCTATCACACTTTTTGACTACTGGAGAGGGGAAATCATGCCCAGAGGTTTAAGAATCAGTTTTCCTTCTTTGGCAGGGACAATCCGGACTTCAAAAACAGATGGGAGACAATCTTTAACCTCCCTGGATTTTAAGTGTTTAATCAAGGTTAGCTGAAAAGACTAAGGTCGGAACGACATCATCACGAAAAGGAAACGCTAATTACATAAGACAAGCATTATAACAAGGAGAGGACAATATATTCCTGGTCACACACATCTACTGTTTCATGTTACAGTCAAGCTCACTCTGTATCAGTATCAGTAGGCTTCAGAGAGGATGAAGAGGCACTTACATCCACCTCAGGTTCGTCTTTTTTAGACAATACAACAGACACGGGCCACAATAAAGGAGCACATGAAAAGGCAGACTGAGAAAGAAGACGGCTTCAGGACTACCACCTATGGCTTTCCCTGGACCCAAAACCAGGAGAAGGTAATCAATATTTCAGGGACACTCTTTCTTTTCTTTTTTTACTTTCTAGTAACGAGTGACAAGTCCTGTCAAAATGTCTTTCCTTTGCCCCTATAATACAAACAACTTTCTACAGGTCATAATGTGATCTACATTTGGAGGCATAGTATAACAACAGGTTTGCTAATGCAGTAGCCACACCATCTGGTAACGACATGAATGTGCCATATAGTTATGTCAGACATCAAACCAGCTCTCTGGAAGCATATCTCCAGGACACCATATGTGTTAAAACGTTTGAGGAGTTCCAGTGCATTGAAGAAACATCATTACAGATTAGCACTGAAAACTAGTACATTGTGCTTAGTGACCCCACCCTTTGCTAAGTGATTCCGACTTGACCTTAATTCATTTTTGATTTAATAGCTTGTTTTGGTGAGCATAAGTGTGCTTATTAAAGTACATGTTTACACTAATTTTGTTATTACCATGTCTTGTAAGAGGTCTATTTCAGTGGGCAGTATTAACATGCCATGCAACACACTTCAAATGACCTCTTACTACGTTTCAATTTGAACACCTGTCCTCATTGCACTTTACACCCTGATGATGAGATTTTTGACTGACAATAATAATACCCTGGATGCTTTTCAGACTACCAACCAGTATTATGGATTTCAAATAAGCTGGATAATAATTATTTTCTTCAATTCTTACTTTTCCTTCCTAATATTCGGGCCTCTGCACTGTTGAATATGTTCTACTGCAGCGGTCCCCAACCCCCGGGCCACGGCCCGACACCGGTCCGTGGGTCCCTTGGTACCGGGCCGGAGAGAAAGAATTTATGAAAAAATAAAATAAAATAAAAATCGGGGAAAAAAAATAGTTTGAAAAATGACTGGATACATCAGTCTGTGCGTAGCCTCAAACGGAACCTCTTGACACATGTCAAGAGGTTCCGTAATACGTTACCCCAAAAATGAAACTTAAAAGTCTGTTTCAACTCGGTGTTCTGGATTAAAATCAAGACAGAGTATACTCAGATCCCACAAAAGGTCTGAAACCCTGCCTTTATTTCAACATCCTGTCTTTGTGAAGCGGGTTTTAATTAAATTACAGAGTGCACATAAAGGTGTATGGTACGGACTAGAGTCAGTAGACTGGACATAAACACACGTCGGGGGTCGGTCTTTTTCCCAACCTTTTTCTTTTTCTCCCGTCACCCCGAGATGGGACCAGCTCGTAGCAGAGAAACAAGCTCAGGGCTCCCACTAATTCGGCGTAATGGTGAGTTTTATCTTTATGGACTTTATAATTGTCTTTATGCCGGTTGTATCATTTACGTCTTATTTATTACTATTTATTAATTATTATTATTTATCTTATTCATATTTTTCGCCCACACCGTGAAGGCCGGTCCGTGAAAATATTGTCTGACACAAAATCGGTCCGTGGCTCAAAAAAGGTTGGGGACCGCTGTTCTGCTGCACAAGATTTATCCATAAGAATGGTTTAATGAATAAAAGATTTCCTAGCTGCATAGACGGCGATGTGGAGAGGAGGTGGTCAGGGAAAGTAGAAGGAGGGACAGCCTCCCTCTGAGAGGAGAAGCGAGATGAACGCCTGTCGTTGTGGCGCTCTGGGGATGTTTTATAGTCTCAACATTGTTGCACGCTTGCTCTTCTGCATTGTGTTGCTTGGTTTGCAGATTCCATAAAAAATGAAGAACATGATCTTCATAGCACCAGTCCCATGAGAACCTGCTTCAGATGAAGGAGTCTGAAGAAACATGAAGCTGTCTGAGGCAACTGATAGAAACCTCATACAAGTGAAGACCCCTTACAATGTATACACACAGCACTAGCTCTAATGAGAGCATTGGAAACATCTTTAAAATGGCTGAAATTGATGTTCTGAGAGCACAACATGTTCTGTACTTTATTAAAGAAACAGATTGTCAACATGATCCGTGTCCATTGAAACTTAACCACCAATTTTGTCTACATTCCATGTTTTAAAAGTTGAAGTTGTTTTTTATACTCACTGGTGGGTCTTGGTCTTCAGCAAAAACAGTTGTGATGACAGTTCCTTTTTCTGCATTGGGTGCCACCAAGCCCTTATACAGATCTTGGGTAAAGATGGGGGAGAAGTCATTCATGTCCTAAAAACAAAAAGAGATTCCACACAAGTAGGTGTATCAGTGTTGGTGATATTCATAACCCTGGCTACATTGCAGGTATATGACATTATTGAGTCAGCAAATAACTAAATGTTCAGCAACACTGCAGATTAACAAGTTATAGAGAACACGCAGGACAGATATTCCTTCAGTGCCGGATCAGATTTGGTATTTAAAGGGCCAAACACATTTATCCATGTTGTCAATATTTTTCTACCACTTTTGCTGATGCTGTTTGCATGCAGAAAGAGTAATATTGTAGCAGTGCAGATTGTGCAGCTGCTGCTTTGTTTGATTTCAGCTAACACTTCAAGCAAGTTATTGTGGATTCAGGCAAAATTGCATTGCAGTAATTCACCATGCCCCAGGCTTTGTCCTTGCACTTTAGGAACTGTGCATCTGAGCTGAATGTGATGATATACTGTTTACTGTAATCACACCAATACAGATTAAAACAAAAATCCATATTCTACATTTAAAATAAAGACTAAATATATAATAATAATAATAATAATAATAATATGAGATATTGTGGCTGGCTAATTAAAACGAAAACATAGATTTTGCAAATTGAACCAATCTTTAAGAAGGCCTGTGTTAATTAAAGTATTGGTTTACTGATTTATACATTCCACTTCACATTACCTCAAGAGAAGTAAAAGCTGTTGATTGTGTTCAACAGTGTGTAGGGTTTCGGAGGATCTATTAGCAGAAATGGAATATAGTATTCATAACTATGTTTTCATTGGTGTATAATCAACTGAAACTAAGACACTTTAAGCTACTATTAGAATAGAATGACCCTTCATACTACCTAGAGAGCTGGTCCCTTTCATAGTGTTGCACCTCCATTTTTCTACAGCAGCCCAGAATGGACAAACTAAACACTGGCCCTAGGGAAAGCCGTTCATATTTTAATGTAACCAGAAGGCCACCAACGTTCTCTGTGACCACTGCTTTTAATCACCTTCTCCATGTAAATAATGCACAGCAGAAGTCTACCATTGTATGGGCATGCAACTAAATGCAATATTGTTAACTGTGCAACCCTTTGCTTTGCTTTGTGAGAATTAAATCTCATCTCTGGTTGGAGCCTGATCCTCCTTTCTCTTGACCTTTCTCTTTACTTTCCACTGTTTTGACTGAGCCATTGGGGGACAAAATATAAACTCAGTGGTGGAGGACTCACTTTGAACTGTACACAGGTTTAGTGTTTCCTCGCAGAAAACCTATGATCCAGCTCTGACTTTGAACAACAAAGCTTGATCAATGTGTTCCAAGTGTTCACAGGATGTAAGCGCAAATACACTCTCGTTTGCTCAAGACATGCATGTGCTCCATACAGTATCTTCACACACACACACACACACACACACACACACACACACACACACACACACCTACACACACACACACACACACCCCCACACACACACACACACGGTGTCTATCTTCCATTTCTAAAGTACAAGAATAGAAGAAAGAGTTTGGGAGACTCATTCGAAACAAAAGGACATGCAGGACACTCAATCCATCACTGCAAGGCATCCGACAAAAGAGACAACAACAAAACAATACAAGGGGAAATCAAACAGAAACAACTTCAAATAACCCGCTGGAGGTGTTATATGAGGAAGGAAATGGAATCAGTTGAATCAGCGCCAACTCTAGTCCCCGAGAAGCCTGTGTGAATCCATTAAGCTCATTCGGATTCATGTCTACCATTTCAAATAGCAGACATGGATTTGATATCAGTGGCTGCAATGCCTTATCCTATCAAACACAGTGGCTGGGTGACAGCATAAACACTGCAGCACAGCTTGTCCTTATCAGAGGACAAACTCAGTCTACAGGTTGGCAGTTCACGTAACGAGAATGCTTAAACAAGCTTAGATGCTTTCCATTCAGTGCAATAAAAAAAGCTTATTCTGCAGACTTTGAGACGGTCACTTGGAGTGAATTCGTACACAGAGATGAATGTGGATTTACAATGTGGATTTTGAAGCGCAGAATTACTCACAGAGCAAAAACACACAACCATTAACAGACACACAAATGCGTACGTGTACACACATGAATAGTAGCACAACATAAGATGTGTAATCCCTTCGTTGGGATTCAGCTGTTAATCTCTTGAAAGGTTGTAAAAGGAATACAAGCTCCTGAACAACCTGACATAATTGCTGTCACAAAGCTAATGAGTCATTCAGATCGGAATAGCAATGTGTTCGAGGCTGAAACACCTATCCATCACATTATCCTTGTCCCGGTGATGTTACCAGGACAAGCAGGTTGGTAGGCCAAAATATGTTTGACAAAGGAAATGCATTCAGAGTTCGCACTGAATGGAGTAAAACTGAATTTCATATTCCAAAAGGAGCACAGGTGCAGCTCTGTACAATATGTCTCCAATCCCCTTTCGGACTATGCTACTATTACTGTAAAACTCTGCTAATGAGTCACCACATATTCACTGCCAGTGCTGCTGCGCCTCAGGGACAATGAGGATAGATGGAAGGAGAATAGATCACTGAGAGGTTGTGGTGGACTGACTATCTGGGGGCTCTTACCGTGATGCGGACCGTGACGGTGGCCTGCCCTGGGGGCACGACCCCGCCTTGGTCGACAGCTTCCACCTGGAAAGTGAAAGAGGCCCCCATGCCCATAGCAGCAAGGTCCTCGAAATCCAGGGTCTGCAGAACCGCTAACTCCCCAGTGACAGGGTTCAGAGAAAACAGCTGCCTGGCCGACTCAGTCTTGATCCGATACGTGACATTGGAGAAGAGGTCTGAGTCAACCGCCTGTGAGAAAGAAGAGGAGAAGGATGGGGGGGAGAAACACCAGTTACAGTACACTGAAGAAAACTTGGTTGTGTGTGGAGAGAAATAGTGGTGATGGAAAGAGGGAGCGGACATATATTTTCAAACTATATAAGCGCTATGGCTGAATGAATATGAAATAAATATGAATGTTTCAATAGTAATTCTGCATTTTTATGCTGCAGTGGTTGCTTACATCAATCATTAATAGGTTCTGATTAAATTCAACCAGTCAGGGGAGCTTAAGTTGGTCCTCATTGCATAACATCACGACTCTCAAAGTAGAGCTCATTGTAAAGGCTACTGTAATAGAAGATGATAAGATGCTGTTGTCGTTTGGATACGCCCACACACACACAAACTTTATTTATTGACGCACAAAAAAAAGATTAAATGAATTCAGGTACAAGCAGTAGGTTTCAAGCTCTCAAACTTATACACTTTCTTTTTATATCTATCTCACTTTAGCTCTAGGCGTCTTGCCAGCCACCCCCGTCCGTTTAGAGTTGAGGTGACGTTGCCTAGGAGATTAATGGTGTCACAATGCCAGTGCATTCAGCCCCTTCACCCCCACCCCCTCCGCTTCTTACCCTCTCCTCTTGCTTTAGCCCTCTCTGCGAAATGTCACTCACAATATGCCAGTAATTACTCGCAACTCCACACTGGTTTCCTTACATTTCACTTAAGTGCGAACACGAGGAAGCAAGTTGAAACGTTTTTTTTTCTCCAAAATGTGTGTAGTATCCAAGGACAGATGGCAAAGGCTAGTTATGACTTGAAAAATGTCATGTTATTCTATTGAGTCTAGAAAATACTCAAAGAGCTGTCATGGCAGGAGAAACACATTGTTTGTCTCTCTGTGTATGCAAGGCGGTGTACTGCATGTGTCTGTCTCTGTTAATGTTTCCGCCTGGAAACGTTTTACATCTCAAACACTTACAAGATGCTAAAAGTCAGTTACTACAGCTGTAGTTTGAAGCACTTAGGGTACATTATATAGAGGGAGAGACGGGAAACATTTAAGGATGGAGAGAGAAAAAGAAAACCTTTGAAATAAACAAAAGCACAGAAGTACTTACGCTTAGCTTCAGGACCACAGTTCCCACTGGGCTGTTCTCAGGTACGTTAGCCACATACGTTTGCTGGGAGAAGACTGGGCTGTTGTCATCGATATCCGTGACCTGGATTGAGAGGGTCAAGGTGGTCCGCCGTGGATCCACTGCCCCATCTGAGGCCTCTACCACCAAGTCATATTGGCTCCGAAGCTCTCGGTCAAGAGGTACTCTAGTGTAGATGCTACCATTAGCACTGATTACAAACAAGTCTGGATGAGTCACGATCCGGTAGCGCACCTCGCCATTAACCCCTGCATCTGGATCTGTGGCCTGGGGAGAAAGAAAAATATTTCAGAATATAAATATAATTATTAATGTTAACTCTGTGTAGGCCTATAGATAGAAATATCAAGTGTGTTGTTCAACTTCAGTTTAAGTGATCTGGTGGCTGACATTTTTTTTTCAACCAATTGCCATTTAATTCTGCTAAGCTCCAAAAGCAGGTAAGTGAACTACAATGAGTGTAATTCATTGGTCTGCGCTAGAGCAAACTGAACCAAGACACAGCCTGAAATATAGCCCGAGGAATCAGATGGAAGCCTAATAGTCGGCTAATGTTGCAAGGGCCACTCTTTTACAGTGGACTTAGAGATCGTTTATGTTGGAAGAATGGAGTTAGTGGGCTTGCTGAATGAACGTCAATAACAAGACTTCAATAAACCGCTTTTTACCTCCTGATGCCAATGAATTAAATTTACAACAAGTGGGAAACACCGAGAAACTATTTACATACATCAATAATAGCTTTGTGTTATTCTCACAGGAAAAACATAAATGGAGAGCTTTTTAATCAAATAGCTGGTGTGAGTTTGCTGTGATCCATTAAAACCAGGCTTCATCTTTACGCCTTACGTATTTACAGAAGCTTCAAGCACAAAGCCATGAAAGCTACAGTTCTACAACCCAGCGGAAAAAAACTGCCATTCATTTTCCCATTAATTGTTCTTCATATTCAGATTAGAGTCACAGATTCATTAGTAATAGTTTGTGATTTAATTTTTTCCATAATAAAATAAATGGTCAAAAAATGAACTTAGGAAAAGCTAAAATAAGGGATCTGCTTAACAAATATTAATTTCTGTGGGGATATGACAGGCAATCATTATGTCTCGTGTTTACACATGTGTGCGTGTTTGTGCTCATTATACAACTGTCCCCTGTGTGGTGGTAATTCTTTGTTGTAATTGAAGAGAGACAGAGGAGAGAGACAAAAAGAGGAAGGGGGAGGGGAAAAAAGACAGAAATGAAGCCTCATTTCATCTGTCTGTTTGGCAATATTTTATCAACCTCAGTGCAAGTAAGGACAAGGCAGAACAAAGAGGGAAAAAAAAAGAAGAACAGTTGAGGAGGGGGGAGGATACGCTATTGGTTGCTAAAAGCTAACCCCAATTTGTTGTACATGGAGTGCCTGACAAAGATGTAAAGCCAAGGCTAAAAATTGAACCTCAGCATTAAGCCTTTGCAAAACAGACCAAAGCACATCGTGTCAATATGTGCACATGGAACCCTTCCTCGCTGAAGTGATGATTACATAATAAACATTCACACTTCTAGTTGCCTTGTAAGGGATGTAATCCAATTAATTCACAGAAAATAAAAGCAAAAAGAAAATAATCATATTTCCATAGCCTCCAAAGGACAATGTACTGCATATATTGCAGATGTCTGTGCAGGCCAGGCCGGGTCCTACACCACCCGCAGCAGATGTTGGAAGGCATAACAAAGATGGGTGGTCATGTTTTAATACATGGCTTTAGTGGAGACCAGAAAGCCTTTGTTTGTTTGCCCAAATTATTATCACTAAATTATTTGGGTATTTTCTGACTATTTGGCACTAATGGATTGCTTATCATCTTCTTCACACTGACAATCAGAGTCTACTAAATCTAGTGTAGACTGGAGGAATCTCCTTCAGTTGTGGGCTATTGCAGCACAAGAAGCAGCTTGAATAGGTTGCAGCAGTCTTAAAAAACAGCCCTCTAATATATATAGTATCATTCAGTTTGTCTTTTCACTCGTGGCATTTAAAAACCAATATATTCATCTTGCTTTGGATGATTGATGCTGAAACCTAATTTTTTATTTATTTTTCCACTAATACTGTTGGCAGAACGATGTCTCGCTAAACCCGGGCACAGTATTTTGCAACTTAAAATTAAGCCTCACAAAACCAAAGCAAAAGGCGTGATACCTGCATGTGCCTTAACCAGGTGAAATGCATCATATCAAAGCTTGCAAAAACTCACTCAATCAGGGAACCTCCTTGTATAATAAATAAATGGCATTATTTTCAACGACCTCTCCATTAGCAACAAATCCACGTGATGCTTCCATGATGTGTCGGACGCGAATGCTAATCGATTTGTCCTGCGCTCATCTGCATGTCCAGATTATGGCTCCCCACTGTGAGTAAACAGAATGGGCTTGTACAGTGTAGGATTTGTCAGTCACTGAACAAATGACTATATTAGCACAACCAGCAATGCTGTCAATTGTGATAACCTGCGTTAATCGTCTCCAGTCTCTGTGAGTAAAATAAGAACAGGTGGGAACCAGTTCCAATTACTGTAGCGATAATCCACAACGCTTCAGGGCTAGCATTAAGCTACTTAATGGCATTATGCATTTGCGCTGCAGTCATCTTCACTGTTGGAAATAGCCTGAAGCTTCGTGGTTGACTGCATTTTTATTCCCTCCTGGAGGGAAATTCAAGGTGCTACGGGAATAAGTGAAGTGATTTTACAGTAACACATCACATTTTACATGTAGATAACTGGGAAGACACATATAGCATCTTAATTGAAGCAGTCATCCATTCCTTCATCCGCTACTTGACTTTTACCTGGCTTGCATATGACAGTCAGCCGCTGGCTACCGTCCTGATGGGGACAAACCTCCACAACACAATGCTATTCAGACACACGGAAAGCTTGCAGTTACAGCAGTGTCAGCCTCACTGGCAGAATGATGAAACAGCAAAGTACATAAGTGTCGTGCTTCAAGTGACAATCCTATGGCTCCACAAATGTTTGCTTTTCCCATTTTGTCTTTCACTATGGCACATCACTGTGTGTGTGTGTGTCTTCCAGTGTACGAACTTGACAGATCTGAAATTCGACAACTAGTCTTCCTTCTGTGCGCAACTTTAGATTATAGAGTTTGTTAACATAAAACGACTATATTTCTATATTGTATCCCTCTTGACTGCCTTTGCACTTTGTGGATTAGAGTGTGGATACCCGACCCAGACAATTATTTACAAATGATGTTCGGATCGGGTTCAGTCTACTCTGCTTGAAGTTCTTTTTAGTGAAAATGTAGTTTAAACATGAATTAATTGATTGTCCTGTCTGTGATCGTGTGATTTCAGTTGTTCATCACACATTTACTGCGCAAACGATCCAGTTTGTGCCAGAGTGAGCTCCAGCACTCGCAGTGACTATTTACGAACGCACCTCGGTAAAACAAACTCAGTGCTTCAGCTAACATTAACTGCGTCTGGCTCGGTTCTTTCATTTAAAAAAACTAAATGTCTGTTGAGTTAGCCTCGGCTACTTCTCTCTCTCGGACTCTCGTCGGGTCTGGAGAGAAATATGTGAGGTGCACTCTAGTGTGGGTGACTTAATGAGACTAAATGAGACTTAAAAAAAATTTAAATTGTGATTAAGGGGCATTTTCATAAACATTATACAAAGTTATTATCACTTTGAATCTTAAGTCCACCAGTCTTTCTGGTTGAAATGGGGTAATTTATTACACCGAGAGCCTTCGTTTGGTAAATTAGCTTGAACCTTGCCTGCAACTACATATACACACATACACTAACACTTCCCAAAATATTACAAAAACACTTACAATGGTATTACCTATTTTACAGCCCAAGTGTTATCTTGTTTTGAAGCTTCATCCTGAAAGGCATGGTCTCCTCAAATACTGTATAATGAGCATAATCTCTTAAAGTATGTCCTCCTGCCATGAAAATGTCTCTCCACCGTTGAAGGATTAAGTGAAGGGCACAAACCCCAAAGGAAGATACACAAGAAACGGGCAACAGCAGTAGGTTGTAATTATTTGGCACAGATAAATTTGGCCTTCAACTATGATAAATGAGTTCGGCTTTGAATGTGGAATGAAATCTAAAGTTTTCATATTTCAGCATTCCTCATGAAATCTAAAGTTTTCATATTTCAGCATTCCTCATGAAATCTAAAGTTTTCATATTTCAGCATTTCTCATGAAATTAAAGACATTTCCTTTTCTATTGCACCTTTTGAACCAAGTTAACTGAGGCATACAAATCTTTTTTATCAACATCAACGAGAATGGGATATGAAAAAGAAAATAAATCAAAACAGAATAAAAGAAATAGATATTAAATGAATCATAGACAAAGGGATTGTACAGTTATTGAAGAGTATTAAAGTAGTAATAATAATTCTGAAGGCAGAGGAAAGCATAGTTTATAATTTAGATTTTCAAGTGACTAAAATTGGAGAGAATATTGGCATGTTTTCATCGGTGTGCAGGATAGAAGCACAATACATTTGTTTCTGACTCTCTGCACTACTATGAGCACTTTCCCAAGATCTCAGGATTGTACTGGATCTAGGCAGAAAGTCCTGAAGTGATTTTTAAAATGTACCAATACGAGATGAAGGCATGAATGAGTAGGTGGGACCTTTACTTATTGATATTTGTTTGAGATAACAAAAGGAATGTTGCATTAATATGCAGCAAAATTATTTTTAAATTGCCGTTTTGCCCAAATAATTAAAAGTGATCTTTTCCTCATTGTTGATATATAAAATAATATCCATTTCTAATATAAAATGCTCATATATGCTATATAAGCTCACTCTTTTGGTGTCGGAATCTTGGACAGTGAGGAATCTTCTGGAATTGGAAGATCTTGCCGAAACGCAGCACAACAATTCAGACAAAGGAAGTTCATCCACAGTCAACCATCAGCAAAATGTCAAATGACAAAAAGTTGTCAATGACATGTCCAACTCATGGTAGTGTTGGATTATCTATTGATGGATCAGTATATTTACTAATGTTTGTCGACAATATGTTAGCTTTTGTTTGAGAGGTTGTGCTTATTCCTTGAGATTTTATGAAAATGATGTGTTGCATCAAATAAAAAATGCCTACATCCCTTCTTGATCATCTTCAACCAGCTAAATTGTAGCCTCTTTTTGTGCATGCACATAGAGAGCAGGATTGTGTTGCTCTAAGTTTAATGTACTTTTCTTTCAGTCAGAAAAGCACCATCTCAGCTCAAGTTGGCAAGGTAACAGCTGAGAAAACCTTCCAAAGCAGGATAGAAGGAGAGAGAGAGAGAGAGAGAGAGAGAGAGAGAGAGAGAGAGAGAGAGAGAGAGAGAGAGAGAGAGAGAGAGAGAGAGAGAGAGAGACAGACAGAGACAGAGAGAGAGAGAGAGAGAGAGAGAGAGAGAGAGAGAGAGAGAGAGAGAGAGAGAGAGAGAGAGAGAGAGGGCTGGGCTAAGCTCTAATCTCGCTGCTGGCTGCATTTGTGAGGAAAAGACTTGGGAGCTTTACCTCATTCAAACACCAAGCTTCCTTCACATGTCCTTTTGTCTTATTTAACAGTTCATGAACATGCAACGTTTTCTAGTTGTCTATTTTATTACCTCCTGAAAAATGTAATGGCAATGCTTAATGTTAAAAACAAATGTTTCTTATATGAGAGTTTTCCCTTGGCAGACGTATTGCTTGCATAAGCAATTACAAGGAGATTGAAAGAGCACACAAATCTGATCAAAATGTGACTTTGTGAAGTGATCACGTGCATACTTAAACTTTTTGAAGGCTAAAAGTTTAAAACACTTTGTTATCTACCTAAAATGAAGGTGATGATAATTTGGAGATACAGAAAGTGCTGTGAAATGACATACCAAATGTGAAGCGCTATTATCTTGATATGCAAACAGTGTAAATCACTCCAGAATAACACATTTTACTGCACATTACCAAACAAACTACATTCCATTATTATCAAACTACATTATTAATTATCTCATTGTGGACCATAAGTATTCTAGGTTTCGGATATTGTGAACCTACATCAAATATCAGTGGCTAAGACTACTTCCAAACTCAGAACAAACTCTTTAACAACATAAAGGTTGTTATATAAAGCAAATCCACCAACTTCACTGTTTTGAAACTATCTCTGAGCTGTATTGAGTTTCAAAACTATGTTTCAAAACAGTGACTTGGGAAGAAAATTGGGGATCTGGGGTCGCTATTATGTTTGAAAGAGGAGAGAAATACATGCAATAAAAAAACAAGACCCCTGATCTGTACTGCGTTATCGGCCACTTTGTAAGCGTGTTCAGAGGATGTCGCCTGTCATCTTTTCATGATTAATTCACTCACAAACATCCGGCCAATTAATCTACAACAGTAATTACAAAAGTCTGGCAGCTCAGTGGTGCTGAACCAAGCCAGTCAACAGGGATGCAGCTCTGGGTAACAAATCTGTCCAACAAAATTGGCCATGCTGGAAAATGTCAGGTAATTTTTTAATGGACAACAACAATGATAACTGAGGCACAGTTGTGGACATACAACAGGGGAAAGAACATGTTGTACCTACTGTATATGTACAAAAAAAAAAGATATGTGGACGTTGGAGAGACAGCAGCTAATGTGTTTCAAAAGAACAACAAAACTTCAAACTTACCGTGACTTGTCCAACCAACAAATTGGCCTTTTCTTCTTGGACTGTAAAATTAGTGGGTGTGGTCGGGTCAAACTCAGGGTCATTATCGTTGACATCAGTGACGACTATGTTCACAGTAGTCGTGGATGTCTAAAGAAAAAAATAATTAAACAAAGAGCACAATAAAGACCAATGCTATTCAGTGTTCCTTTGTATAATATGACTTTGAAATAGGGTGTATACTGCTTATTACTCATCTACATTTACAGTATAGGTAGAGTTACATGGCACTGGCTTATGCAATTATTTGCTCAGATCCCCATCAGCTGTCACTATTGCGGCAGCTTTTCTCGCCTGAAGTCCACAGGAAGGAGCAATGACTAAATCAACTATACATTTTTACAGCAAAGATATATTATAAAAGATTTTGTTGGCATTTCACCTGAAGGGAATCAGATCAGATACAATTATGACAATTATTAGATGGATTGTGTAGAGTTGTAATAGTTTGTCAAAATTGGACTTGCACATATATAATAAAGAAATGTTTAACGTGTACATTACAATGCATGAGATATGATAATCAATAACGGATATTATTATGAAGGATATGTAATTGTATGCATAAGAAGATCACTGTATGTTTTATTACTGTATACTGTTCAGGAGTGAATGGAGTTTTAAAACAAATTGTTATTACATGTGTTAGGAATGTGAGACTGTGTCTTTAAGAACTAGTCCCTCCAAGAAGTAGTGCCTTCAGTTTGTAAGTAGGCACAGTAAGACATTGAAACATCGGAAGTAGAAGGACTTTGGTTGTGCGGACTATTATGTGACTGAATCTACCTTTTTTGTAGTCAGCCAAGAAGAAAATCTCTGTCGCTGACAACGTAGGACCAACAGGGACACAGAGATTGAGCAGAGGTGTTGAATGGGGAGAGAACTAACCAATGGGGTCCGTATGCCCAGCGACTGGACAGTATTTAACACGGGACAAATCTTTGTGCAGGACTTCCTGTTTGAACACAGAGGTGGCAGGTAACCGGAAGTCCTCGATCAAGCACTGTATTTACTGCATCGTCATCATCTTTTATTAAATCATTTTATTATAACTCATTGAATTTTGGACATTTCTCCTCGCAAGACCACCCGGAATTTAGTACATTCTTTCAATTGCCATGAAATTTTGCCTAGACAATCCAAATTCGAGAGGATGAGTTGAACAACTTTGGTGATCCCCTGACTTTTCATCTACAGCAGCATCTTCTCATTTTGAATTATCCCATCCGGTATACAGAGCTGCTAAGAGGCTTGTGGTCTTCTTGACAAGTAGAACACAAATTAATGTCAAGTTACTGACATCAACATAGACTGTGTCACAACCCCTGTAAAAGTAAATAATACAACTATTTAATGTGTCGAGGGATACACATACAAGCACTTACATACTATCAGTGATATGGAGTGAAATTTGAACGCTGACACTAATGCTTTGTTTGCAGAAAAATATGGTGTACTACTCCTGGGTGTATTGACCTTCTACATTCCTGTTTGGGCAGATGCTTTGGTGAAACTTATCAAACGCAAACTGTAAAAGGTTGTAAGATCGGGGAAACCAGAATCTGGGGCATAGACACATCAGATTAGATCCATCACATCTTCCTTCCTTTTGAGGATGGAGGATTCCGTTACTTTTTTTATGGCATTGGAGGATGTCACAGAATATATTTGACTCATGTTTACAGGGAATTAAATCATGCTTGTGTTTGTCATGTATAATGTGCTGTGTTTGTTTGATCGCAAAGCTCTTTGGCTCTCACAGCAAATTCCCCCCGGCATCTGCTGGTAACCTTCAAACACTAACACAGTACACACACACACCGATAGCACTTCTATAAATCAACGTAGAAAAACGGCTGAATCTTTGAAATCTATAAACGCTCAGTGCCCTGAGAAGAAGCTGCATGCAAACAATGGAATAAATGGTCTCCATTGGGGGGAGGAAGGACGGAAGGAGCAGTCGGCCCCTGCAAGAGATAAACTCCCCATAAGACATCTGTTTGAAGTTACCCTTGCAGTTGAGACACTGCGCGGCAATGTCACAAATTAAATGACTTCGTTAATTTCACCTTCATCACACTCTCTGTAGGGAATTCCTCCACCATTGTTGTTTTCTTTGTTCCAGCTTCTGAGAGGTACGTAATCGGTCCATTCCTGAACCACTTGACATGGCAACTCATGCTGAAAACCATCACACTGCATGCCTCAGATACCAGAGGACGCAGCTCACCATCAGTGTGGTGATGGGATCTACTTATTTTCAATTTCACAGAGGACCCGAAGCCAATTAGCATATCCATCCTGGCGTGGGTGTCGTTATCAAAGCCAAAAAAAAACTACTTCTATGACCAGGACTGTGATTAATGAGCTGCTATTATTTATTTAACATAAATTAGATGGAGCTCTGTGATGTCTCGTCTTCCATCCTCACTGTCTGAAAGATCCAGAGGTGGCTGATGGTGCTTTCACCTTTCAAGTGACAAACCTGGCCAGAAGCCATGTTGCAGGGACTGATACAATCAGGCTGTTATGTAGTCCCTTTCTTGAGGGCAAGAGACGGCTTCATCCGTCCTCCCTTTTGGGATCTGAGTCTTCTTGATGGTAATGATTACAGCTTGCACTTTTGAGAATACACATTTGACTTCACGAGGGGAACATTGAAACCTTCATGGAATAAGGAACTTCAATGTACTAAATGGGATTAGTACTGACATACAATTATTGCATGAAATCAAAGTTCACCCATGTGGATTTTTATTAAAATGAAACCAATCAATAGTTATGTCGTACATTCTCTTTTATGTATTACTATTGCTCCTTAGTGAAGCAAAAGTCTTATTATACGGTTACTCAAATAATCAATGGAATAATCGGTAGAATAATCCATTACTAAAATAATTGACAGCTGCAGCCTTTGTGCAGATTTGACAATACTTAAAGAGCACCGGGGGAAAGATGCCTTGCCTCTCCTCTTTGTGTCGGGTTTCCATGGTTACCAAAGTTCTGCGCTAATTACACATCTGAATCCCTGGTGTCCCCCTCCTTTTCTCTGTCGCTCCCTCCTCTCTGTGCCTCCTCCTGTGCTTATTTTGATCTTTTCCTTGTCTCCAGCCTTCCTTGCAGCACTTTGTCTTGCTGAATGAGTCCCTCACCTCCAAACCTCCAACAGCCCTTTACCCATCCAAGTCACTCCACTTCCTTCCTGTTGTGACAGCATTTCTGGCTAGCTGTGACATTAGGCCCATACAAGTCTGCCACTAATTTACTCTGAGAAGTTTCGCACACACATACACAGGTAAAGGGCATTGCTTGTACAAGTATTAGGACAAAGGACACCAGCTTGTGGTTCCTTCATTCTGTGAGGTGATGCCCCATTTTGCGCTCTCTTCTTTTATTTGCTCTTTTCTCTCTGACCCGTCACTGTCCTTCTCCTCTGCCCCACACACTCTAACGGTCTTACTTTGCACTCCAACAGTTCTGAGACACTCACACAAACTGTGACAATCCGGCAGCATGTAATGCGTCTCATATAGCTCCATTTGACTGACAGATGTAGTCTTCCGACAGATGAAAACGAGCTGCAGTTCTGAGTGTTTGTGCGTGCACAGGTGAGAGGGGGGCAATCGACATTACTCCTGTGACAGCTCATCAGCTAATGTTCATTACCTATCACGCTGCATCTTAAAAAAGGAAACCACGTTTCACCTCTGCCTGGAAGAGAGACAGCTGTGAAAACTGAGCCAACTGAGGTGAAGTCTAATTAAATTAAGAGTGTTTATATGATTATCTGCTCTCGGTGGGAGATGGAGCCGCCAGCATTGCATTCACTTTTAGTTATAGTGTCTACTGTTTCCCCAGGCGAAGTTAAGACAGCTCTTTGAATGTAAACACTCAAAACTACTCGTGACGACATTGCATGGGCAGCAGTTTAATAAAGGGAGTAAGTAGGAACTCAACTTTTACAATTAAAGCTTAGTTACTAGTTATGGCTAGTTCTGCTATATAGCAAATCATTGTATAGGCTTTAAGAATTGTCTTTACACTAGTGCTACGTTTCCACTAGTTTGCATCTATACATTATTCTTAAACAATTTCAGTGAGCACTATCCATCCACTTTGCCAAAACAATTGTTATCTGGTCTTGAAAAAACGATTCCAAATGTTTTATGTTACAATCCTTTGGCCGTTCCAAAAAACTGTTCAACATCTGTGGAGCAAAACTGCTTTGATTGCTTAAACTAGCTGCAGTTAAAAAACATACCAACAAAGTAAACTTTTGTCAGATGTAAACTGTTAACAGTAGATGTAAGAACAGATAAACCTTTTAATGTACAGTCTCTGTAGTTGTATCTTAGCCTTTGACAGTGAAAAACATTAACATTAGTCTTTCCCATTGTCTTAGTAAGGCGAACACTTGGCGAGTGAGAATCACTGGAGTTTGAAAGAAAAAGAAAGGCAAGGGAAATTAATAATAGTCTGTATGTCAGTCCTGATTAACACATCTGTGCTCAGGGAAAAAAATTACTTGAACCCCTTCACAATTATATCCAGCAGGGGCTTTTATTAATCAATGATGAAATCCCACAAAGGAACTCAACAGATTACCAAATGACAAAATTTGAATTTCTGCATCGACTTAAATTAACAGGCAGCCATTATTATTCTGTTATCGCATTGGTTTTGCACCTCTCTTAATGCTACTACAGTTTTTATGAATCTGTGACAAAATCACAGGATATTAAAATACGTGACTTCATACGCACAACTAGATTTTCCAAGCTAGTAAAGCACTTGGGCTTGATAAGCAACATTTCTGCACTAATAAGCTTGTATATGAAGATCATATTTGAGCTTAATGCGGATTCAGGCCAATGGTTTAATAAAGAGGGTTATGCCTCACCCCTCCAGGGTTCCCATCGGAGGCTGTGACAATCAGACGGTACTGATCGGTGGTCTCTCTGTCCAGAAGCTCTCCCAGAAGCAGGAGGCCAATCCTGTAGAGAGGGGTCAGAGAAGACACTTTAATATTTAATATTATTAATACAATTAATACAACGACCTCACAAAAAGAAACACAATATAAGGCGTGTGTCATATGAAGAAAGAACAGTAACTTAAACGGATTTGTAAAAATGTTTTTAATTCTTTACTGCTGAACCAAAAGAGAGTGATCGAGGACGCAGCTCTTCATTTACTTCCAGATTAGACAGATTTATAAAACACGGTCGCTGAAAGAGAAGGGTACGTTTTTGGCTTCGAGCAGGTGGGCTTTTAAAAGCTCCCACTCTGTCTTTCTCTCTCTGTAGCCTGCCTCTTGCTCCCAAAGCACATGGACTACAGACAGAAAGATTCATGTTTCCTTTCCACAGACTGCAGCAGACACAGCAACCCTCCTGCTCGTTCACAAGGTATAATTTGGCACACGCCGAACACAAAGTGTGGTTGCACTCCCAAGCAGAACGCTGAATTATCTTTGTTTGCACACACGACACCGCACACGCACACGCACGCACACACACACACACACACACACACGGCTCTGCCAGAACCACAAATAGAAGAAGAGATGAATGAATCTAAACGCACTGCTAGATTAATGCCTGTTGCAATTCCCTGCCGTCCCTTTGCTCCTTCACAGTTTTAATTTAAAGCTTCTTTGGCCAAGCAGAACTGGACCGCTGCCGCCTTCTTACCTCTCTGGCTCATAACCGTCAAACTGTAAAGCCTTGATCAACACCATCTATTTTTCAAAACACTTGTCCCAAGTTAAGGTGAACACTTTGGTTTAAATCAATTACATATGATGATCGGTGGTTCAAAAGGGCAGATGCGGCTTTCTAAAAACACCATAAATATGCAGCACACCATCCTCCACTGACCGCTATGCTCATGTTTATTTATACATAAAAGCATGCCGGTAGAAAATAGGCCACTGTGTGCTCAATGAAGCTAAAGGTATAGGGAGCATTGATGTGTGTAAAATAATGAAGATATACAGTGATAACTGTCATAATTACGGTAATAATGATGATGATCTCGATGCTGATGATAACAAAGACTAGAATGATTAATGCCACTTAGTCAGATTGGGGAGTTTGTTCCTTCCTGCAGCTGGAGTGCTGAACTACACTCGAGCGGCTGGGTCTGAGCGGTTCACTGATCATGTGTGATAGCGTCCTGCCTCCTCTCCCCAGCCACCGCAAGTGAAAAGATGTTGTCAGACTGACAGGGTGCTGTTAACAACACTGTCTGGAGCGACAATGGTGCAGGTTAGAGACTATCCATCCGAGTTGCACCAATTCAGTCTTTTCTGCTGCTTAGATCCCTGAATGGCAACTTGATGTTCAGGACAGTAGTGCCAGGTGGCATGACCTCAGATACAAACACTTTGATGTGTTAATAATCACTTAAAGGGATAGGTTTCCAATTTTCAACCAACTTTCTATCAGTATAATGTGTAAGGTATATGCATCCTCCATGCTACCAGCGCCCAATAACCCCTCCACCGTTAATTAACCTGAAGAGTAATCTCCAGGGATGTTTGTTTGAACAACAGATTGTACTTTTTCTTTTTGTCCGTTACCACTGGAAGACCATGGCAGAAGGCAAATGTTTTAGTTGATATCGAAGATTGTGATTTTACTGTTGTCATGACATTCTGAGCTACTTCGGCTATACTTGGAGGAGGAAGAGGCCCCCACAGCAAAGAGTCTCGCACTTCCTTTGTCTTCTCAGTGGCAGCAACAAGCCCAGTGCATTTTAGATGTTACAGATGGTCTCCTTTTTAGAGAAAGGGAATAAAAGACAATTTTCTCTGGTCTCTGTAGCACCAATAAAAACAAAACAATTTGCACCTTTCTATTTCATACCTTGTTTTATAAAAAGACTATATTTCCAGCAGTGAAATACTTCTTTATGATAAGCTATAAACTTCAGCTATTTCCCAAGGGTAAATCAAAGACTTATCTGCGACATAGATATGTACTTGAATTGTGTAGTTAAATTTAAAACCCTTGTTTTGAGTCAATATAATTAGAACTGTGCAGTGTTTGGTTTCACAGGGCTGTAAAAGATGGACCTTCTTCTCTAGTCTTTTTCAATTGCAGTTTCAATTTCTCTGTGAAGCAAGAAAACCGGCTGCCAACTGAACAATCAGCCGCCAACTGGATACCTGAGTACTGAAAATTCGAAGTTGCCATGGCCTCTAGGTTTTTGTGACTTTGAGGTGTGACAAAAAGGGCTTTGGCTTAAAAGGGGATGCTTTCATCAACAATAAAGAATAGCAGCAAGATCTGCTGATTATAGCCCTACCGACATTGGGTTGTTCAGGCTGTTACTGAATCTAATATTTTGAAGTGTAAAAAATCAATGCATTGGCTGAAAGCATTTTTTTTTAAAACACATCGTGTTATCAACCTTGATACAGATCCATTAGATGTATTCAGCATCGTGACAAAGGAATATATCTTTAGTGTAAAAATAAACTCTTAATGTGCTTTATGTAACGATGACACTAAATTATCACAAACCTAATTTGGCATTTTTTTTACAGCCAGTTCTTGTTATTTATTGGCCAACATATACACTGATAACTATATATAGGCCTGGCTATTTTGTCTAGCTATATTTTCACCGCACACTTCAGACTGCAATGTTAAATTTATCTCTGGTGGACAAACTATAAAATTGAGACAGTATTTCTAAATGACTCCAAACACATGTATAGACATCCTCTACTTATCGGCTGACAATAATGCCACTATATCTGCAAAGCACTACAATCAGGTTATGTATTGATGCATATATTTATATATATCAGGAAGTACTTAAATCTACTTTGTTCCAAACTGACACCGACCATAATATTCAAAGATACTGTAAGTACTGTGTACTGAATATGTGACACATCTGAAGTGGACCCACCAGACCTGGGACTTTATTAGAAATACTTTAGACTTGTTTTTGATGTGTGGACCGGATCTGGCCTCGGCCTGTTTGTCATTTCTAAATGTTCTCTGTATAGCGCCTGGTGGCTGACTCAAGGGTGAGCCCTGCTCACTCCCATAATGGAGAGTGAATCTGAAGCAGTTCCACCTCTTCCCTCAGAAGAACCTGGCCCATTTATGGGAAGTTATATACTTGAGAGCTCATCATTCATAATAGCTGGATTGAGCAAGCACCATATGTAGCCTGAACCAGAACATGCAGCAAAGGCAAAAATCTCTTTACTGAATCATATTGGAGTTCTGAAGGGTTGGAAAATGAAAGCATGATGTAGGGCTCTGTATACTGCACACTCATCAAGCACACCGGCTAATCATTCTTTGATTCACCATGTGTGAAATCAGCACCTGCTTGACATTATTATATTGCTCGGTTGCTCAGAGCTTGTGACGGGGTTGTAGAATTTCTGCCAGACAGAGAATGTACTGAAGGAGGTTTATCTACTCAACACGATTCTGGTTGAAGAGATTACAATAATAATGGCATCATAGTCTCCTATTATTTGAACGTATCACTGTTTCCGCTTGCCGTTCAAAACTACAAAGCCATAAAGTAAACATGCCTCTATAAAACAAACAGTTTTAACACTGGAGCAGATTAAGGGTAAACAAAAGGCAGGGGCGCACTGCTGCAACACAGCTTGTCCTTGCATAGTTGGGAGACTGAGGAAGCAGAGAAAAGCGGCTTTAATCAATTAGTGAGAAACGTGGCTGGCAGGGTCCTGCTTTTCAGTCTCTCCATGTCCCTTCCCTCCATATTAGCTTGCTTATTTCATGGTGAAAAGCACAGACCACTTCAATATTTCATGCATTTATCTTGCTCCCGATTAATGGCTTAGTGGGGTGATTTTTGATTAAAATACGTGAGGTAAGATATTTGGGGTACATTTCCTTTCCAGATATATTTTGTGGTTCAGGCCCCGTCTTCTATCAGAGGAACCGAGCTACAGAGAAAGAAGGAAGAAGACCTGAATAGAACTATCAAATACAGTTTTATCCTGTGTGATTTTTCTGAGTTACAAGTCAGCTCTGCTTTTTAGCTTCTAGTAGCTCTGACTTAATCGCCCACAGTTGGTAAAAAATGTAAGTCTCTCATTGTTTTCTTTCAGCTTATACATAATAATGGCAGTCAGATGACCCATGAAAGAATCATTTTCACCTCATCATTCTACTGAGCCATAAATTAGTGTTTTGCAAATATTAACCAACAATACAACAATAAATCTCTGATCTAAGATATATTTACTTGCGTAGTAAACGTGACTCTTGATTCATAAAAACAGATTGATTATTTTATAATCCTAATATTTCTCAATTTGTAATCTGCATATATCTGCTCCCTATTAACCTAATGTTATAATGTTTGTCCATATGTTATTGTTACTATTGTTGTTCATGTCTACATTTTCTATTGCATGTCTATCTGTCCTGGGAGAGGAACTCCTCTGTTTTGTTTCTGATGTTTTTTCCCTTTCTCTTCCTGCAATACAGACTGTAAATCCCTTTGAGGCAAATTTGTGATTTGCTTTTCAACTTGGTTCATCGGGATTCTTGATGGTGCCAGCAGCCAAGCGCCAGTGTTCATAAAACAAAGTCATGTATTGGCTAATAAATCAGCCAAAACCAATGATAGGCAAGTCAGCATCTACTCCCTACCATCACAATCCCTTAGCCTCTCATTCCCACCACCATCACTCGCTCTGGCAGTCTGTATCAGAGGGAAGCTAATGATGATGGTCAGACTCTGCCTCTTCGGTTTCAAGCGCCTCTTCTAGTGCCAACAGTCAACATTGTGGAACAACATATCATTACTGTTTGTCCAAGTGTAGCTTTTGCACCTGAGAGAACATCATGAAACACAGAAGCTTATCAAAGACTTCCAGCTGAGTTGTCTTTGTCTGTGTGATAAAGCAGCCACTGTATACAACAGCTTTGTCTCAAAAACCTAAAAGAAACTCTCAAACTGATGTGAGTGTTTGAAGTGTGCCCTTGCAGAACTTTTCTATAATAACAACTAGTTTGTCAGGGGTTTGTTATGTTAGCTGAACTGTAATCTAGCACAGCATTTTGCAATCCATCCATTCTCCGTACAACTATCCTGTTCAACATGCATTGGGCGAGGGAATACCACATATAGACAAACACATTCACACCAACAAACTACTTACACTCTCCAGTTCACATGCAGACTCCTATTGCCTATCCTTATTTTCACATTATTAATTTACAAGCCTTTCTATCCATCCATATAAATACTCAACCGCCCCTCCATTTCAAGTGGGCCTTGGTGAGAATAGCTTCTGGGGCTGGTCTGTACTTGAAAAACATCTGGACTTACGTTTCAGAGAGGTTGAAGACCTTCTGGGAATCCCCACTCAAAATGCGGTATGTGATCGGGTCGTTTTCTCTGTCTGTGGCCTGGGGAAAGAAAGGGAAAGCAGGATCTTGAAGATAAAATAGTGCCATTAAAGTTGAAGGCTATGAGATGTGACAGCTGAGCAACAAAGATGCTCGACTGGATTGAAAGTGAGCATATTGTATGCTGGAGAATGAAATGTGTGAAAAATGTGTTGCTGCTTGAAACTACAATATACCTTAATGTATTAAATATGTCACTTAACTGTAGCATCGTACTGAATGCCTCATTTAATTCCACATTTTCTTATCTGCGTGTGTGTGTGGGTGTTTGCTTTGTTCGTTAGCAAATCACCTGCAGGTTTTGAAGAATAGCTCCTATCCTCATGGCCTCGCTGACTTCCAGGTTGTAGGCGAGCAGAGGGAAGCGTGGGGGGCTCTGGTTGTTGGGAGGCAAAACCTCTATGTACACTGTAGTGATGGAGCTCCTGGTGGAAATAAAAGCACACATCAGCCCACGGACTGCACCTTTACAAATACTGAAGTACCTTGCCCACAACGTAGTAGAAAAAGGTTTAATATAAAAAATAATATATAAATATATAATTTGGATTGCAGAAAAGAGAATAAAACTCAATAGGTTTTGGCATTCATTTTAAGTGGGATATCAAACGCAAAACCGGCCTTTCATTCGGGACTGACTGTTCATTGTTTACTCAATTTATTGTGCAAGACTTCTTTTGTGAAACTGCTATGAAGGTACATTCATTGAAGATGATCAGACAAGTGGAGTAACCATTTTGTAAAGTACACATCACAAGCTCAGTAGTCGACAATGTATGAAACACCTTGTCAGTGTTAGATGGAGCAAGACCATCCGTTTAGTTTGAATCACAATAGCTTGTCATAATTATTATTTCTTAATAATTCAGCCCAGAGAAAACATTCCATGTCACCCAGAATCGTGTGCATTACTATGAATACATATTGAATTAAAGAAAGACTTGTAAACAACGCATGCTGGTAGCTCCTCTGCAACCCTGAGAATGCACACAAACTGCACATCAAACAACTTCATTCTATTGGTGGAAACATTTTTGTTTTGTTTTCACAGAAATCACACGTAAGTAGAGCATTAATGTGAAATACCTTCTCTGGGTCTCTGGTGCATTGTCAGCAGCCTTGACAGTGAGTGCGTAAGACCGGCCCACTGTTAAAGTGACACCAGGCGCCACAATGATGCGTCCAGTGCGATTACTAATGATGAAATGTCCCTGGGCACCGGCCAGTATCTCATAGGTCACCAGACCATTCAGTCCCTCATCATCATCTTTTGCCGTTAACTGGAGAAATGGAGGGAGAGAAAGAGAGACATACACATTATAGTATGTTAATACTTCTATCCGTACTTTGTAGTTTTGCAGGTGGAGTTCTGCACAGCTGACAGTAGCACGCTTACTGAACCAGTCAAGCAGTAAATATTTCCCTTCAGTCAAGTTGCCAGCTCATCGTAGAATACATGTTGATGCCTTATTGTCAACTAATACAGCGATCCCCAACCACCGGTCCGTGGATTCCTTGGTACCGGGCCGCACAGAAAGAATGAATGAAAAAAATGTTGATTGATTATCAAGGCCAGAAAGATGTTTTATTTTGAAAAATGACTGGATTCATCCGTCTGTGTGTCTGAGCCTCTTGAAACATGTCAAGAGGTCAAGTGATACATTACAACCCTGCCGGTGTTGTGGATTAAAATCAAGGCAGAATATCCTGAGATTGCCAAAAAAGTTCTGAAAACCCTGCTTCTATTTCCAAAATCCTGCCTTTGTGAAGCAGGTTTTAAGTTACGGAGTAGACTGGACATAAAGGTTTAAGTTACGGAGTAAAGAACAAACTACAGGTGTCATTGTCTCTCTCCTGTCACCCCGAGATGGGACCGGTTCGTTGCAGTGAAACAAGCTCAGGGCTCCCACTAATTCGGCGTAATGGTTAGTTGTATTTTTATGCACTTTATTTGTTTTTACGCCGGTCATATCATTTTATTACGTCATATTTATCCGTCAGTGGCGCAAAAAAGGTTGGGGACCGTTGAACTAATAGAAACATGACCTTTGTTTCATGTGAAGATAGGAAAAATTGGTTGCTATTTAGCTGAAAGTATTACACACTGCTGACAATTTATTTCTGCTGGTTGCAATATCCTCACTCGTGATTACAGTTTTGAAGTTTATATTGAATGGAATTAATTTCATGCTACCTTTCATATGAGATGGATTACAAATATGTGGAAATACATATTCTAAAAGATGATGAAAGCATAATATAAATATATATCATTTTGTTATGAAATGAATTAAGCAGCGGCTCCTTCCAGCCCATTATTTAGGGCATCCCGCTGCTTGTAATTATGAACTCTGGTGTCTTTGGCTTCTTATCTTTAAGGTCTTGAAACTTTAATCCAAGCTGCCCAGACCTCCGTTTTCCTGCTCCTGACGTTGAAGTAAAAGCTTTCGCATCAAATAAGCAGCAGCATCCTCCGGGGGTCTGCAGCTCTCATAAACTGCTTATAAAAATCGGTTAAGCGGTCATACCAGACATTCTGTGACCCCTGGCTTCATTTCAGGGAGGGCAAGACGACTGATTTTTAAGACAGATCAAATTTGACCTTTTCAGGCTCTGACATTTTTTTTGGAGAGGCTGTGCTGAGAGAACAGATCGACTCAGGGACGAAAAGATCATGCTCCAACTACTAAATAAGAGACAATGAAATTATGGGAGCTCCACATTAATAGATATAGCAGAATGGGGTTATGGAGTTACATTGTGACGACTATCTGTGCTTATACATGTATATGTGCCTTCACATAGCCTTGCACGTGTCCTGTGCATGAAAGCTTGCTTTAGTTGGTTTTAGAATGTGTATAAGCGCATTTATGAAAAAGGAAGATCTGACCTTTAAAGCCGGTGTTCTAATGAAATCAAGCAAACAACGTTCCTAATACATAACATGCATCAAAACATACAAAATACTGCTTTCATTTTAATGCATAGGTAATATTGATAAATGGTCATCATTGATGCCTACCACAATGAATTCACATCAGTCATGACAGCAGCTGTTCTGCAGGGTAAAAGGTGTCCCATGCCTGTGCATTGTGGATGGAGAGAAACACTCTCTCTGACTTACCTGCCACGACTGCAGCTGAGACCAAAGGGACTGTAATTGGACGCTGGATCGTTGTGGTTATTTACTTTGAGAATGAATAAGAGATTCTGTGCCGGGACTGGGACAAAGATGGAGGCGTAGAGCAGAAAGGCAGAACGAGAGGAGAAAGGCGAGCGAACGATCGTTGGATTGATTACCTGTAGGACCGTTTCCCCTGGCTGCATGTCTGTGAAGACCTCAACGCTGTAGGAGACCTCGGCAAACGTGGGCGTATTGTCGTTGGCATCAATGACCAGGATGTTGACAGTTACTGGGATGCTCAGCTGGACGCCATCTGATGCCACCATCTGTAAACACGAAGAAAGAGAAATACATGGTGTAGCTTCAGAAACTGGAGACAAGTAAACAAAGTACGTCCCTTGAAATAAATCACAGAGAGCTGATTCTTCTAGGCAGGCTTATGCTTTCAGGACTGTTCTGCTTTGATAAGACAACAAGTCAGACGGCAACTTTTTTCTGCCACCGCCATTAAGTCACTCACACTTTGCCTTTGCATGTGTTTATTTGTCATACCCTTAATTGGAAGTGCCTTTTCCAGAGATGAAGAGAGAGCGTGTACACTATAAAGCCTGCCTAAAGGACAGTTTGCAAACTGAATGTTCATCTGTCCTCGCCAGCTCTGATCTCCTGGACTTGGCGGGGAGAAAGAAAATAGAACCACAAATGAAGTGTAACAACAACAACTGTGGCGGCGGCAGCAGGAAATACTGTACATGTTTCTGTTGGGGAAATTGCTTTTCCACAAACATTTGCACTCATCGGTGACATGGAAATGACGTAACGCTGTACATCAGGAGGGTGCCTTCAGTAGCAGCCACACATTCACAGTGAGGGTGTTGTATAAAACACACGATAACATACACGACAGCAGCTACTTTCTCTGCCATCAAACATAGTCTCTGATCTCCAGCCAGCCCCGGGAGAGAGATGCCAGACATTTTTTGGGAGCCATGAGAGAAAACAGATTTGGATTCACAACTGTGTGTATAGAGACACACACACACACACACACACACACACACACACACACACACACACACACACACACACACACACACACACACCAAAATGTCAAATGTCAAGCCTGCCTCCTCACACAAACAGTAGGATATGACACAAAACATAAACATAACAATTTTTTAAGCCTGATATTTATATTAATTGGATCTGTGTGCTCTCTCCCTTCAGCCCAGGATACGCAGAGTAATTATACAATTGAGTTGATGCTAGCATTCATGCCGAATTTCTCTCAATGACAATCTCTGAAATACGATTGTCTTCAGAAAGCCAAAATACAAAGTACATTCAAAGCCTCGATGCTTTGAAAGTAGTTCTTATAAACACTGTATTAACATGTTTTTAGTAAGAACTCAGAAAGCATTGCATTCACTTGTCATATCTGATAATAATATAGCCAATTAGGATTATTAACTCAAAATGCCATGCCCCAATTCAGCTAAAACCCATGCTAAAACCAGCTGAGTAGACAACAAGTTAGTTCATGTTATTAGCTTGTGTAGCATTTGCTCTATACAAATATGATTGATGAATCGAGTGTGCAAGCTGTGTATACACTATGTATGGAACAGCATACCAGTTCCACGATTATTGTGAGCAAAAATATCACGTTGAGAATTATCATGATTATGACCATAACATTTTCCAGAAAAACTGCCATTCGTGCAAAAATACAGAAACATGACTTTCTTAAATTTAGTTGGAATTGTATATTGCATATTTGTTGGACTTTGCAAAAGAACATCAAACACAGTTACAACACCATGAACCAACCCTCTTGGTTGTTAAAAGACAGTTGCCTGGAAATTACTTTGAATGCAGCACATTTCAAAATTCATGATTTTGTTTAATAAAATTCAGTATATGCTCCATAAGACAATCTGTAAGTGTACGGCCTTTGTAGTTAAGTGCACAATAGTTAAAACGTTTTTTTTTTTTTTTTCTTTTTTTTCTTTTTTTTTTTAAAAGGCCCCCAGAACATAACAGCGATGGACAGCGGCACAGCTGTAGTGGGCTCTAGCACCGACTACTCCTCTTCACACCTCTCTAGTCTCTGCATTACTACTAACAGCTGCCAAAGCAGGTCATGGCCTCAGCAGCTAGAGCCGGTTTCACTGATCAAAAGGTGGAAAAACTGCTTTTTAAATCAGGAGCGTGTTGCTGTGTTCATGGTGCCCGATGAAAATAGAGGCACACTGTCAGCTCTCGCTGTATTGTGTAGTCGGAATGTATCCTGAACGTAAAAGAAACAAAACCAGCATTTGAGATCCTCATACCCCAAACAGGAGAAAAAAACCACAATATAATAAACATGAACTTTTCACACACAAAGTAAACATATCACCTGCATAAATGCTGGTGTCCAAATCCACCCATCCAAACTTAGCATTACATCTGAATGTGCAGTGATCCGAATCCTCCCTGTTCAGAAACCCCTGCACTATAAAAGGGAACCATTCACACAGCGAGAGCTGTTGGTTTGCTGATGCTCTCTAAACCGGGAGAAAACCCCTGGATGTAGGGAGCTCCTGTATTTCACAAGATGCTGAGCAGCAGCGCAGCAACAAGTCAATTTGGTAAACCAGGATGTTGACTTCAATGTAACGGCAGTAAAAAAAGAAACTTAAACAAGCCCACTATAAACACCATACAGCAAGAATATTAATAAAACATTATAAAGATGAAGTAACCCACGACAGAATCCTAATGGAACATGAAGGTAGCTGCAGAGTTCAGTGAGATTGAACCATCTCGTATATCAACGGATTAGAGAGTTCCCACAAAATACACTCTTGATATGCTTCTTTAAACAAATAGTTTGACATGTTGGGAAAACGCCTATTTGCCTTCTTGCCAAGAGTTAGTTGAGACATTTTTTGTGTCAGTGTTTGAAATATTTGTAGTTGTATTTTTACTGTAGCATTTATAGATACAGTGTGACTTACATTTGCACGACAAGCAAAAGCCAGTTAAGAATCACATTCATCAATTTGAAAGGCGCAAATAGGAATGTGCTGCAAATACAGAAGTCACAAGCAAATAGAGAAGCCCTTCACCACATTAGAACTAAGTTATAACAAAATGTAAGTTTCCTAGGGATATTCAAAACTGCAGCAATTATTTACCTTGCTAACAAGCTAGTACCGTATGTCCAACAATATATTAATTATACGGTCAAAATGTTGGAACTAAAATTAACATGTTAGCTCTTTTTTTTATAATTAAAAAATAAATTGATCAGTTTGCTATGGTGGTCAGACATTTTGTTGTTGTTTGTTGTGTCGTGTAGATCTTGCTCCGTTTGCGTTTTCTGCACTTGTAGCATATTTCTTTATGGCCTATATTTGCTGTCAAACTTGAGAATATGTTTCTTATCTTGCTAGTGATTTATTTGCAGTTTATTTTCTCTCTGCAATATCAAACTGGTCAAGATGTGTTCCTCATTTGCTTGTGCTTTATCTATAGAAATTAGTTTTATTAAACTACAGTATACAGCTCTACATGGTATAACGTAAGATTAACACAAGATAAAAAGGTAATTTTTTTAATTATTAACTGAAAGTATAAAAGTATAGAGGTCTGATGTGCCTTTGGTTTACCTTTTGATGTAAATTTGTAAATTCAAGTGAACAGACTGTTTAACTTCACTGTTCTTTGACTCCCGATAAAGGTCATATTGTTCTAAAAGTGTCAGGTCAGCTTTGAATCTGCAAGTGCCTCTTGGTATAGCGCTAACCTGTGCCTTCTATTAATATAAGACAGAATGGGAGATGTAGGTCGAAGGGCTGTAGTGGTATTCCCCTGAGACCGAGGCCTACCGTGAAGGTATAGGCCATCTGCTTCTCCCGGTCCACAGGCTTGATGAGCCTCAGGTAGCGGATTATCCCAGTCGGGGTCAGGCTGAAGATCGTGGCGTAGTCATCCAGGGTAATCTTCACCATGGGGTCTTTCGTCTTCCAACAGAAAGATATACAAAAAGAAATACATTACCATAGTGACATGAGCGTTTCATCATTGTTCCAAGGCCGCAGCTGTGGGGCTGAGAAAACCTATCAAACAGTATATTTTGATCTACCAGAGAGGTGAAAAAGTAATCCTGCTGGCAGGTTTTTCATCAGTCTTTAGAAGACAGTGGAGAAAGAGTTGAAGACTGAACCAGAAACCAGTGTATTTTTAACATGATAGATTTAATAAAGAAAAGACAAGAGGAAATTACTTCTGCTAAAACAACCCAAACCTATCATAGCCTCTGCTCCGTTTTAGGGAAAGTATTGTCCACATTAAGCAGTCGATAAAAGGTTGGATTTCTACAGCGTTTGTAACATTTTCAGGTAATATTTTCAATTTAAAAAAAGAAGAGACATTTACTTAAAGTGTGTCATAACTGCTGTGGTTAGATTGTGTTAACAAATACACGTTGGCTCCACTGTGGTCCATTGCTGCGAGTCGGCTTCGATTCACATCGATCACTGAGTCCTCTTAAGAGAGTTTGGTAAACATCAGGACTGGGTGGCTTATTGATTTTTACTATCACTGTTTCCACTCCACTTTGATTTGTTAATCTTCTCCAAAGACAGAGTAAAGGGATATTTTGAAAGATGAACTAGAGGTAGTAGTCATTTGTTTTGACTGTGTGTGCGCGTGTGTGAGAATGTTTGCTTCCACCCATTCAATATAAATCTATCAGTGCAGTCAGGGTGCTAGCTGGTGACACACACAAACACGCACCCACACAATCGCACCGTTTGTGTCAAACACCCACTTTATCCAACTACAATAAATTTATAAAATAAAAATATCATTCTTTTGAAAGAGCAAAGTTGGCACTCAGAATCATTGTATAACTTTTTAGTAAGGAAACTGTAGAAACCACAGCAAAACATCTGCATATGAAGAAGAACAACACAGCACAGCAAACCACTCCAAACACACACTCCCGTTAGGATATAAGAGTCAGTGCATCAGCTCCATGAATCTACACACACCCATCATTACCGGAGAGCTGGAGAGCATTTAATACACCGTTTATGAAATTTCGAAATAGCAGAAAAACTTATAAGTTCTGCTGTTGCGAACACACTGCAAAGCTCACAAATTGTGGATTAAAATGTCTCCAGCAGTGATGAGTGCTCTGTTTGTTTTTACTTTTTGCAAAGTGATGCATGAATTAAATGTAGGGATGTCCCAAGTCAATTTGAAAAGTGTGAATTAACCTGATCAAGGCTTGTTTAATGGACCAGTATTGGAAAAGTAAAGCCGATCCCCTTCTGATTCTTTGTTTAGTAACTTATAGTGCTCCAAGTATGTCACCCTGTTTTAACAAATATTGATTCACATTAGTTTGCAGAGTTTTTTGCCCTTGTTGCCATTACTGCTGCTGATTTTAGTTGTATTATTATGCTTTTGTTAATGTATTGTATATCTCCACTTCTATTGTGTTTGTTATCTTTATTAAAGTAGCTTTTGACTTATTAGAAAGGAGGAGAAGAAAAAACAATATTGGTAAATTTCCTTGCACTTTTCTGTAATCTATAGAGTGAAGTGATCAGTCAGAATCATACTTTTAAATTAATACTGATGGCAACGGACAGTGACCATCATGCAATACTATTAATGATAATATAAAAATAATAGTGGGATTAATAATGCATCCACTTCCACGTTTACGCCCACTTTTCCAGTTAAGACAACTCAGAGCTGTCATCTCTAACATGTCTCATGGCTTTACAAAGTCTTGTCATCCTCTGAACTGAAGCTTAACGTAGAAAAAATATTTTGTAATATCTTTCCGAAAAATTACAAATTTTCCTAAAATCGCTCAGCCCTAGTTTAGTGGGAAACTTAACAGAATACATCAGATTCAATTAATGATACGCACACTGACAATTGGCGAAAGCGTGCAAAGAAAGTACTTTTCAGGTACACCAAACAAACAAAACTAAAGCGTTTGACCTTCAGCAAGTGGAGCTGAAGAGAAGTTTGCTAAATCCTGTCCAAACCTTCCCCACACTGACACGTCTTCCTTTCTGCAAAGATATAATTCAAAATATTGCTGGTTTACATTATATATTGTAAAAAGCCAATTAACGCTGTGGTGCAGGTTTAATGGAGAGCTATTAAGCAGTCACATTACTTAATTAAATTGCTTTTCTGGTATAAATCGAGGCCCACTTTAAGCAATCAAGTGTGGAAAGTGCCGCTCTATTTAGCAGGAAAACATAAATATTGGATTAATCCCTCAAAAGATACGCAATATTGAAAAGGACTGAAATTTTAGAAAACAATTTGATCAGGACATCCCTAAATTACAATGTGTGTGTGTGTGTGTGTGTGTACATGCCATTGCACCTAAAAGCAACCCCTTTACCTACAGGTGTATCACCAGGAGCCAGCTACAACGAGGAGAAAAATACAGCAGGAGAATGACTCGTTGTTTGTTACTTTTTGTGAGTGCACAACAAAAACAAATGAATAAATGTGGATACATATTTAATCAATGCACTAAAAGCGCTTTGTGATTCATGAAGACATACATGGGTGGACATGTGTAAAGTATAGGCAACAGTGAGCATTGCCGGATAAAGGCTCTTTCTTTCTACCTCCTCGATGTCATTATCCAGAGCGATGATTCCCAGTGGGGCAGTGAGGTTGGCACTGGCTGAGATAGTCGTACCCACTGGGGAGGACTCGCTCACATAGCCCTCATAGGTGGCAAACTGGAAATATGGTGCTTGGTTGTTCTCATCCAGGATTTCGATAATCAGGTCAGCATAGGCTGGGAGGGGGTGACCGTTGTCTTGTTCAGCCTGAAATGGAAAAAAAAGACCAAAGCGAGCGTGAAAGTCAAATACCAACTAGCTAAGAAAGTCTTTATTTACTGCGGGAAATGTATTAGGAAGTACTAATAAGGAGTTGGATGATGAACGTTATGCTGTCCCAACTCTTACGTCTGGACAGAAAGCCATAATTTCTCCGAGTGTCATTTTAATTAAAAAAAAGCTACATTGACTAAATTTAATCAAGGGTCCACTTTGGATTAGGCCTCAGTAATTATCAGAGCACTTAACGCAAATACCATCATTTGTTGGGCAGAGGCAGTAATTAGTAGCTCTTGTTACACTGTTGAGTGGGTTACCAGTGATGGAAGGAGGCTCATTGGAAGTATTACTCACCAAGTCAGTGCCAGAATTGACAAATAAACGAGGGTACGAGCCTTTCCAGAGTGGTCTGCTTCGATTAACTCAACTGAGCTGAATCCGGTGCGTTTCCGTACGGTCTCTGTTCTGCCTGAAAGCTTTAGCGAACCATGGAGCAGTCTGATAGGATACAATCCCAGTTGACACCTCTTCGGCACGTTAATATCTTTCTCCAAAAACTGACATGCGGCACCCAGCCGTGGAACACAACTCATTTAAATGTCACATTGCAAGTTGATATAAATAGCAAGATTGAAATTACTCAATCGGGGAAGGATCAGTTCATGACAAAACCATCAATGTTCTCCAAGATATACTACATGTAATCAATATACTTTCTTAGCCTCTTAATGTTCTGCTGTCGCGCGGGCGCCCATTTCAACTATACTCTGTACATTCCGTTGTACATTCCGTTGTACACTGTATATCTATTTATAGTTCGGTACGAGTGCCATATGTTTCTGGAAACCTACGATTCTTATGATTCCAGCTGTCCACTCAGTTTCAAGATCAGACCACCACAGCAGCTACAATCAATACTTTTGTCAGACAACAACAAACAAGCGATTTGAAAATCAAGACAACTCACCGATGACGCCTCATATTGATCCATAAAACTATAATATTCCAACAAAAACGGCATTGTTACGTCATAAAGGTCCAATAAAAATAAATCCCATAAAAGATTTAGTCCAAAACACGTGATTACATCCATAAATATCCACCAACTGGCGTTGCATCATTCCATTGCAGCTGAAAGTTATGAACGAAAGCAGTTTCGTTTTTAGCAGAAAGTTAGGTTTGCATCAAAATGTCCGCCGAAATCTAACGGTTCCAATGAGACCCCACTTGAACCAATAGGAGCTTCATGTCCTGACTGACAAGCTACATTACCCAACCAGAAGCTACGTTGAAGTTTAGGCTCAGCCTCTATTTTCTTACGTGGCTCACGTCTGTCGCGTCGTACAGGTCAGATGACAGGCGTTTCGGACAGCCAATGAAATTGCCTAAACAAAGATAGACGGGAAGAGGGGGGGCAAATAATCCCAACAGCCTTCAATTTGATGAGAAGAGACAGCTGCTGTAGAGCTTCAGTCTGAAGTGTAAATTAGCATAAAAATGCATTTATACTTCATTCTATCTGTGTCAGCAACACTGGTAGTATATATGAATAGTACCTATATAAGTTTGCAAGACTATAAGCCTTTTTAATAGGTATATATATATATATATATATATATATATATATATATATATATATATATATATATATATATATATATATATATATATATATATATATCTCAGGAATATTTTCAGTCTCAAAATGAAAAAACGCCTAGACATTTCATTAGAAAAACATGTGTAAAATATTAATTTTCTGTGATATTGTTATCAACTTTTTACTTAGACTAGAAAAGGCTTCAGGCTATGGTCCCATTGTGTTTTCCAGTCCATAAGTCCCATTTATAGTCATCTACAGGCATCTATTTACAAAGAAATGTTCAGACGAAAATAAAACCCTTATACTTTAGTGTGTTCAAACTCATATAACTCAGTGGCAGCAGCACTTAAAGTGATTCTAACTATTAAGGGAAAAAAGCTTCAGATTGTTACCTTTCAAAAGAGACCAAGACCATGCATTTACTCCAAATAGTTCAAGTACAGCTTGCAATTTACTTTGGGTATACCTAGATAGGTGTTTTTCGTCAAATTTTACAGGAATGTTAAGAGGTTAGAATAGAAAAGATTACAAAATACTAGAACATGCAGGGTCACTGGAAATACTAAATGTTACAAAACCGCTTCATAAATTCCCAGAGCTGTACACTCCCAAAAAAATGCATGAATGAAATGTTGACTCACCCGCATCCAAAACCCGTTTGTATGCGTGTCACGTTCAGTGGAACGCGAATGAAACTGTATCGCACAATCGCCAAAATGTAAACAGTCCTTCCCCCTCATTTTCCAGCATAGTTGGTGACATGACTGCTTAAGCAGCTCAGTGCATTACCACAAATACAAGTGTGCGTTGTCCCAGCTTTTCAAACTGTAAAAAAACCTGAAGAGGCTGTACTTTAACCAGAGTCGTGTCTTAACCCAGCCCAGTGAGAGCAGAGCAGATGAAGGTGGTCTGGCCAGGCTGTCACTGCAATCTTTCCCCTCCGCACATATGTCACCATTGGCTTCCACACTGGGATGCTTCATAAAAATTAAAGCTTTGAAAATGCAGATGGAGAGGGGGAGTGAGCCGACATCAGTTTAAGCCATGACCTGGAACTAATTATCCACATTAGCTCGATTTCACTGGGCTTGTGTTGCAGAGAACTGATTGCAACAGGAGAATATAGTTCAACAGCTAAACGGTAAAGTGCTGGGGGAAATAAAACACCTCTGTAATTTCTTGTCTTGTGTGTATATCATGTGATTGCAGAGCCCTGCTACACTTCTTTGCAGTTTTGGCACATCAAGTTGAGTTTCGCTCCATTTCCTATTTGTATTGGTATCGCCATGTTACACCAGCCTCTCTTTTCCAAACATCTTCTACCTTTTTCCCTTATCTGAGGGATAATAAAGAACACCCACACTGCACTGACCCAGAGATCCAATCTGCTCACACAAACACCAGAGGGAGAAGCGGTGTCATTGACAGACAAAGTGCGTGCGCCTTGCTGTTCTTGGCTCATTTCCTCGACATTGAGACACACACACACACACACACACATATACACACACACACACACACACACACACACATTTTGTGTGTGAGAGAGAAAAGACGTGATGGAGGTTTACAGTGTTCCCTGGTGATTTGGCTCTTTAGCGGTGTCCCAATTTCTGGAAGGCAGTGCTAAATGACCTGCGCTCCAGCGATTCGACACAGGAACCTGCAGGAGAGTCGCTGCTCCCAAAGGTCATTGTTTATTAGTCTTGATTCCTGTCCGGACTCCACTGCCTTTGTCACTTCATTTCACCCCAGTCATTCGGACTCTATCAGGATCAATCATGACTTTTGAACAACAACAGATGTGTTTGCTTAAATATTCTTGAGATGCTGCAGCTCATTCCATCACTGTTTGTTTTTATCTCCGAAAGCATTAGCTATGTGCACCACACACTTCGCTGCATCAGAGCACTCTCAACACACCGAAGTCTAATTCTCACTTCCCTGCCCCTTGGAGTCATTGAGCAACACTTCCTCCCCATCTTTATAACCGAGGTAGATAAGGCTCCAACAGTGCCTCCTCCACACACATCTCTCCATCTAGCTTGGTGTGTTCCTGCTGCCCCTTTGAACTGTCTCCATTCCCCTAGCTATGCACAATCCTCCCAAATACATGCAAAATGCCTCTCATATGATCAATCGCCCTTCGCCTTCTTCCTCTTGTGGAAATCAGCTCTCCCTCTCATCTCTTTGCTCCCCAGCTACTCTGGTAAACAGCAGGTTACACAGCGCTCAGAGGTGTCTAGAGGTTAGTGATGGCTGGATGGAAAGTTCATCTGCACTGCTGCTCTACACCAGCGGTAACGAGGCAATCCCTGATTCTGCTCGAAATTAGGATTCAGAAAAGTGCGCCAGCCTATCCTCCTGCTGAGTCCATAAATCATAACATCAACCCCCAATCTCCCAAGCAGCTAAAGATAAGGTTGATGGCCTTCAGGACTGAGGCTATCTAAGTGGAGAGGGTGCATGCTTAGGTTTTCGATCAGGTCATATATATTTTGGCCAGTGGATTTCCATGACTTTAACTTTTTTTATTTGAGCTATTTCTATTTATGCTTGAAAAAATAATACAATAAATGAAACACAATAAATTCCCAAGTACATTTGCACTTTCTTTTCTTTCTTTTGTGGTGGGTTTAGTTTCAATCAAAAGTCCCACAATACATATTGACCAGTATAGGTGATGTCCTGTGACTTTTGACAAAATAAAACTAGCACCGATTCAGAATTGTATCGTTTACCTTGATGATGAGAGTGAACCTTTGATACAAATCCCTGCTGATAGGCTGCAGGACACGCAGTTCTGCAGTGGTTCTATTTAGCGAGAAATACTCTGGATATGCGACGGGATGACCTGCAATATAGAATAGAAATATTCACAGATTTGGATTTACTGCACTTTATGATCTCAACAAAAACAGCCGATTTAACATCCCAAAGTCAAGTCATGGCTCCCGAGCGAGCCAAATAGCATCAGATGGGTAAAATCAGTAAAGATACATGATGAACCTACCAACCAAGATGTAGTAAATTATTCGAGGTCTGTCTGACGGAGGTTGTATGTTTCTGTCCATGTCTACGGCCCGGATTGCTGGGGTCACATTCAGTGGGTTCAGTTTGCTCTGCAACAAGAGAAGGAGGAGTCAGTCAACAACACAGCAAGACAATCAGATGCAAACCTGTTTATTTTCTGCTGACTGTGAAGTTGTAGCCCACAGTTGCACAGACAGTGTCTCCTATGAGAGCATGATTATGCAGAGACAGACATTTCAGTGTCTTATGAATCGGAAAATTCCACTTGGGTGGGATATCATCAGCCCTGGAAAACATATTGTGTGCCGAATATATCAATATTTTGGTGTTAACCAACGCTTGCAACTGTGCTCCTCTGGATTAAAAACAGCTCTTTAGAGAAGCTGGCCCATTAAACTGTTTTCTGCTTTTGAAGAGGATGAGAGGAGAGGAGGCTGCAATTGGGCATCTTTGAAGTCTGAATATTAAGACTTGTAAAAGAAACAAATATAATATTTCTGATGGAGATGCACTGATACCGATACAGATTTTTTAATCAGCTGGATCGGGTAGTATATTCATTGAATAAATAACTTTCCAGTTAATTTATACCAATTCATTTACTTGTTGTATTTTGTTTTACAAAGTTAACGCAAAGCAATGTTTAATCAAACCTAATGTTGCCTTACACATAGAAGAATGATCGCCGTCACTTCCACACAGTGAGGCATACAGCTTATGAATTAAACACTGGTATCCATCCGATTGGTACTCATTACTGGCCGATACCCGAAGCCCAGGTATCAGTACGAAAATAGTTGGATCAGTGCATCCCTTCTTTCTGATATCCAATTAAAGAACCAAATTATGTCTGTAGGCCAGTAATAATCATTAGCACACTAGCTAATATTATGGTATTTGATTAATAAGCTAGTGATATGAGATATGTTTCATATGCATACTTTTAAAATGCTTATTAGAGTTGCACATTGAAGATAATCTGTTGTGGTGCTGTAGGCTACTTCCCTGCTCATGCATACTCAGACGACATCAGCACTAATTGCCGAGGTCAGCCTCTACACTTTTGCAACAACATATGGCTAAGAGGGTATATGTTGAGCACATCACATCATGCCAAATGCCTCAATACGGCTGATACAGAACGCGTGAGTATGCTAAGAGGCCTGCGTTAAACTTCCCTAGCATAGGCACATGGCTAACAGCTCTTTGGCAAGAAGCAGCCCTCCCTTAGGGGGCACATTTATATCCCTCAGCTCTGGAATAATCCGTACACCCCTCCCTAACCAGCCCTCTCGCTTTTACAATGTCTGGAGGTGCGCTAAATCAAATCCCTCTAGCTCTGCACAATGATGATTAGCTATAATACCCTCCTCCAGCAGTCATTATCAAGGGGACTCCAGAGCCCACATTATATCCCTCCAGGGCACAAAAATAAATACAGATCAACTTAATAATGCCTGTCTAGCCATTGTGATTAATTACAATAAACTCATCAATTATTAGATGACAAATCCCCCCGTAGACAGATATGTTAGCATAATGGTTATACTGCAGAATGGAGAAAAATCTGAAACCAGCAAAACACTGACCGAAAACCGCAAAGTTATGAAATGAATCACTTTTTAAAGGAAAGTAAATGAAGACTAATGTTCTGTAACAGACTCAATAAACAAACACTATTTTGGAAACACTCTAAATGTAAAGAGGATACATCCTATTGAGAAAAATTGAAATGTATACATAGATTAAAGGGATGTAATATCAACGTAACGTCAGACTTTATTGGCATGAAGCTTTGACAGGATGAAACCATGCAGTGTTTCCAGGGGAAAAGCAGGAAGACAGGGAAAAAGGGCAACATTTTCTCACACTAATGAAAAAGCTTTAGTTTGTGCACCCGGCACTCCCAGGTCCTGCATACTTAGCAGTCTGCAAACCTTTTATCATAAATTATACATTACATGGGCAAACTCTGAATGGAAAGTCTGGACAAACAACTGTGACACACTATGGCAGCTTCTCTCTCCGTAGGCCTCAATCTACAACCTTTGATTTTCTCAACCAATCCAAATAGCTCCCGTTGTGCTATTATTGCAGGCTTCTGTGTTCGTTAATTTCTTTCTGTCTCAGTTAAATTCAATTCAGTTCTACATGTTCGAATTATGTCAACTCGTACATCTAATCCATGCTTGACGCAGTCTTTTCCCAATACTGCTTCAGAGCAGAATTCTCAGTTATGCGTCTCCTATAGTTTCATCCCAATTCAGTTTGTGGTGCTAATTAAACTATAATTTAGTTTGTCAAGCTCCAAATAAAAAAAGGGGAAAAATAACTTGTAAATCAAGCAATTCTACATATTAGTAAAATGCTCTGACATCACAATGATACTTTCACATTAACAACATATACTTGTTTGTTGTTATTAATGTGGAAGTATCATTGTATAGATTTAGTAATTATTTTATCCGTTTCAAGCAGTATATAACACTGCAACGACTGCAACCTTTCCTGCTTTGAAGACACTGCAATGCCAACCTCAATCTAGTCCAGTCCAGTAAATCCAATCAAATCCAATCCAGACTTCTCCAGTCCAATCCAATTCAATCTAGTCCACTTTTGTCTTGTGTAGTCTAGACTGCTGATAAGGACTGTGTTATAAAGTTGAAACCCCCAGAACAAGCGAGTAAGTCAACCTTTTAGTAGAGATTGTGTGTTAACTGCCGTTCCCAGATGCTAGCTGGGAAATATGGAGAACATTAAATATCATACTATATTTAACCAAATACCGCATTACAATATTAGGATGATATTGTCGGGTTGACCATTGGTGCGCTTTCACAAAATATCTACACAATGAGATTTCTGATAAATAATTATCATTGGCTATAATGTAGCCTTAAAAACTTGGAATACACAACACATATGCCATTGTACGAAATCCAAAATCTATGACGATATCTAGAATAGTATATGGAGGATATAGATGTATTGCCCAGCCTTATTTCAAGGTCATGAATAAATGGTAAAACTCTGAACTTATAGAAGAAGTCCTTGCGGTGCTCTGAATAATGAAAGGTTTACATATCTCCAGTCCCATGGCAGCCGATCAGACTCAATCTTCTGATGAAGAAGATGTGAGATTGTTTTAAGTCTGGTCAAGTCAAATACAATAATTCTGCACAGTCCAGTTAATATCAGTTCAGATATTGTCATACATATAAATACACAGTAGATAAACTGTTTATATATATATATATGTATATATATACATATATATATATATACATATACACATATACATATATATATATATATATATATATATATATATATATATACACACATATATACATATACATATATATATATATATATATATACACACATATATACATATACATATATATATATATATATATATATATATATATATATACACATATATATATATATATATATATATATACACATATATATATATATACACATATACATATATATATATATATATACACATATATATATATATATACATATATATATATATATATATATATATATATATATATATATATATATATATATATATATATATATATATACATACATACATACATACATACACATATATAATGTCTATTGATGCACCACCACAGACTCTTTATCTCATTTCCCTCTATCTTTCTTGCTTCTGTGAATTCCAGTAGTGTTTGGCTGTCATCCCAGGTCAACTCAGCCTTCAGCTCTAATTGCTGGTTCAACAGACCAGAAAATACCCCTGGAATAACCATGCTGAGACACAACAGCAAAGCTTGCTCTGCCTACACGTGTGGAGGCGAAAACAGGGTGGAAGCGAACAATTAGGCATTTTTACATGCTGGAATAGTTTAAACATAGTACAGATGTTTCACAAATCTGAATTATGTGGCACACGCGCTCACACAGGATGATTGGAGATAAAAAAGGAAACCTACGTGCATCAAATAACAAATATGCACATACTAATAACAGGAGGAACTCTGTTAAAATGACCTTGTGGAAGAGCAGCGTGTTCACAGTTGCCTGTCTGCCTGGTTCTTACCGGTTCAGTGAATTCAGGGATAGCAACACGGTAGGTGAGGGGGTTGCAGTCACGGGTGTTGTTCACCAAAATGCAAGGCAGGAACATGGGACCCAGGTCGTCTCCGTCTAGAACATCCACGGTCAGAGTCGTGGTGGCAGTTTGCCTGTTGGGGGGGTATGGAGCGCGGTCCTGGAAGATGAAGAAACACTTTCAATTTTAACCTTCAAACTCCCAGATGATGTGTGCACAATACTACTACACACTAGACACTGCTCAAGCTAAAGTCAGTATGACACTTTAAAACCTTGACAGATCTCTGCAGCTATTCTTGAGCATATATTACAATGTTTTGCCATTATGGAAGCTCAGTCATGTATTTATTATTTTTAGTCCTCATTTGTCTGCTTTAGGAGAGGGTACTTGAACACGTTTTCTATCCTGTAAGTAGAATGTTATTGAAATATTATAATATAAAATAATAATGTTTTTTTATGTGCTATTATGACTGCAAACCATCATCACTTCTAAATAACCCATTTGTTATCTCAATGCAATACAGAATAAGGAAAAATATGCAAATAGAAAAATATGTCGTAAGAGTTTTTTTGACATAAAACATGCAAACAAATGGCTTTTTTAATACACTATGAATTATTTATTAAAGCATCATGTTAGATGTTAGAAATCAGCTGCATGATTTGCTTCATGTTTTGCTACAAAATAAATTCATGTTTTTAAATGTAAGAGATATTATGATGCAAACATTAAACCCAACAACAGACCACTTCAAACCAGATAGAACAGTATGACTCTATATTCTGCTTAAAATTCTTATAACATACATTTTTACATTAAAACACATCTTTTCCGCAGCTGTCCTTAAATATCTCCCACTGTGTTGCTGCTGCTTCTCAGAGTTGTGCCCTGAGAAGTGAGCAACACAGCCCTTTAAAGATGCACTGTTAGTGTAATTGAACTCTTGACACTAAGAGCAGAGAGTTCTAGTAAATAGCAATACCATGTATTTCTTTCTCTACTCTGACGTCCTCCTGCAAGAGAAAATAAAAATGTCCCTGGAGGACCTCTTGCCAGAGTAAAGGGTTGAGTCTTTTGCTCCCTCATACAGGACATGGAGAGAATAGAAGATTAATTAACTGCTAAATGCTCATCTGTCCTGCAGTGCTTTCTTTCGTAATATTTGACCGCTGCTTTCTAAGGTAAATTATTATGTTATCAGTGGCTGGGAAGTGATTACAATAGTGTGAATAATGAGGATTGTTGCTTTTGTCTTTTTGTGAAGAAAGGTTCTGTATATTGAGTCTCACAGCTTTCAATCAATAAGGTTCTGAAACATTCAACACAGTTTATATAGGTACGGGGAACTCTTAAATCCCAGCCTGGGTGTTTGTCTAATTTAAGTAAAATTCTTGGCCAGTGGCTTTGCGGTAGCTCTTGCTCAACAGACATTTACTGCCTAGTAGTGGCTTAGGGTAAGAACTGAAAATGAGAATAAAAGTGCCTTCATTATAAGTCATACTGACATCATCAGGATTACTTGTTTTACATTATTTTTGCAGACAAGTTGCCCCATGAGTGTGAAGGAAAATTCCCTCCCTCAAGTAAAATCCATAATTTTGCATCCATAATTAATTCTGATTTGCTAAATTGCTCTCGTAAATACAGACTACAGACAGTTATCACAGAATGTCTCAAAGACAGCTTCAATCACTTTTAATGACCAAAAAGAAGTAAGTAGTAATCTAAGCTGGAGGGTTCAATTATCTCTGCTTGATATTGCTGACCATGAGCGATCTCTGAATTAGTATTAGGTAATGGGCGTTAAAACGCTTGTTTGTGTGATTCCCTCACACTGACTGCCAACTGAGGAATCTCTAATTACTTCTTGTTAATATGATAAAAAAGGAACACAAATCCAAGTCATGACAGGTACAACTAATACAAAACCAAAAGGATGATTGGCTAAATGATGACCAAATTTATGTAAAAAATAAATAAATATATATGCCAGGTCTAGCTTTAAAAGTAGATTTAGGAATATAAATTATGCAGTGCATTGACTTGAATTCATTGAAGCAGCAAACTATTGAACTCATGGTAATAACATCCGCCCACTAAAATAAAGATCTAAAATATGCAAAAAAAGAAGACCGTAAGTGATTCAATTCCTTGCTCGAAACAAAAATGTGTGAATTCAGCAGCAGCTGCTAAATAAAACGGAAATCTTTAGATATCAGCTTACCAGCATTGTAATTTCTTTACATTACACAAAATGTATGAAATCAGAGTCTATTTATCATTTGTTGGCATTGAGCTCATACTGGTATTATCACAAGACTAGTCAAAAGTCACTTACATTGGCTTGGACCAAAACCAGGTAGCGCGTTCTCTCCTCATAGTTTAGCCTCTCTGCCAGAATAATGTGTCCTGAAAGGGTGTTTGCAACACTCACTGTTCCGTTCGATGCCTGAAAGAAAAAGAGAGTTGATATGATAAGACAGGAAGAAAGGTGGATGTGAGCAATAAGTCATGACTCCTGAAGACATTTACAATGGTGTAGAGGGTGTTTATAATGGCATGATCCATATACCGGGTCATTGGGGTTGTAAAGGATGCCGTATTCTATATGTCCATTGGGCCCATCGTCAATGTCCGTAGCGCCATTATTTCCTGAGAAGCCAGTGAAAATGGTCGTTCCAACTGGTGTGAGCTACAGGGAAATATGAGAGTGTGGAGAAAGAATAGTCAACGGCTCAAACAGCCCCTTGTGAGTACAACATCTACTTACAGCAGAGAGCCTGCCATGCATATAACTATTACTGTTGCCACCCAAGCCCATTAGTACACAAAAAGAAAAAAATATCTAAAAGAGGAAACGTTGCAGTCAGCAGCAGTCGGAAGACTTACGTGCTGACAGAATAACAAAAAGGAAGTATGAGAACCACTGCTTTTCCCCAGAGCCCTCAGCGCTGGTCCACAGGACCAGGCAGCGAGCACGAGCGCTTGTTCAGAGGGGAAGTTAACAGCAATGTAGAATGACTCACTATACTGCTGGGGCAGCTGCTAATGCTAGGATAACACACTCTGACAGGAACTTCAAACATGCAAATTACACAAAGTGTAAACATTGGAGACAAAGTCGTGGTTGTTGAGAACTCAGCAGGGAATTATCTCTCTTATCTCAAAAAACACGAGCTGTAAATTCAGAAGATTTGATGAGTTGCAGGTTTGTTCTGGAGGCAAAAGGTTGTCCCGTCCGGTGCCAACAAAAAGTATGTAAATGAATGCAGAGCGGGCTGCAAGTAAATTATTGTAATGCTCTCCTGACCTGCCAGTTTGCATTAATACGTACTGGAGAGATCAAATGTACAAACTCGAGAAAAAAGAACAAATATGTTGACCGTTATGTCTGACAGGGAAGTAGCACTTGGTTTGCACAGCCACATTGTTCATAATTGAAATATGAAGATATTATTTCAATCATCAAAAAATAAACATAATAATGTGTAGTCATGCAGTCAGATAGTCACATCACATTCCTCAATAACATTCAATCAACAGTTTCCTTTTACTCTTCAGGATCATGTTGACAGTCAATATATATATATATATATATATATATATATATATATATATATATATATATATATATATATATATACACACACACATATACACACATATATATATACACACACATATATATATATATACACATATACACACATATATATACACACACACACACACACACACACACACATACATATATATATATATATATATATATATATATATATATACACATATACATACATACATATATACATATATATAAAGATTCTGTAGCAAACAGCGATGCATGCCACTTTGCCCTCATTTGTGGATTTGACTCAGGGACAGCGAGATGAATGGGCTATAACTAATACATAGGCATGCACCAATTTTCACTGGAATTAGCTCATTTTCCACAGTAAACTAAACTAGTCCAATCAACATTACAATTCTGCACACAGTGTCTGGATTTACAGGAGTCGCTCCCTTACCTCGTTGACGGCAACATAGTAGCGTGGCTGCTGAAAGCGAGGGGTGTTGTCGTTCATGTCCCTCACAACAATCCGTACCTCGTGGAAAATGACAGTACCGACCAGCTCATTGGTGCACTGGACCTGAACCACGATGGTGGTGATGTAGTTGGGTGGCTGAGAGTGAGAGAGAGAGAGGGAGAGAGAGACAATTAACGTTGTATATGTTGGAATTCCCTTTTCGAAAGAACAACACGTCTACTTTAACGGAGATAATCAAATGAGAGTCGCTGCACTAACCTTCACTGGTTCCCAATACTCGAAGCAAACAAGCTACCTAACCAGTACAGCAAACAAACAAGACATGCAAATGATGATCAAAGCAATAAGGCAGAGGGGAGAGAGGTTTTGGGAAAACAAATATTTGTACCAGCATCCACCAGTGCTGAACCAATTTACTTAAATGAATGTATTTATTGGTGAACTGTATTCTGACATTGAATTCATCCTGACTGAATCGACTTCAGTCTGGATGAATTGGTGTAATACTATTGGTGTAAACAAATCACAGCTATTGCTGTGTTTTAAGCTGGATTGTGCGGCCTGATTTCGCTTTGTAAATATTTAATGTAATAGCTTAATCAAACATCTGATCAAACAGAGCGGCCGCCCTTGTGCCAGGTTCTGTTTAAAATGTATATTGAACAGCAACAGCTGTTCTCACTGCCACCACTGCTTGTCTGACATCAGCTGCATTTAGAAACAGTCACGGTGTGACGCAGCCTCAGCTTCTCTCTTCTCACTCTTCAGCTTCTCTCCGCCCATCTCTCCTTCTCACTTGCAAAGGTTTGATTCCCATGTGCTCCTCCCCTGTTGTCATTTCTCCTGTTAATTGGCCGTATTTCTAAGATATTCCCATTAGCAGCGTTAAATATAGCTCCTTCCCCATAGTCCATATAACCTAAGCACGCACTTCAAAAACAGCTTCTTTCCCACGGCAGTCACAGCACTTAACACCCAGTGAATTACACACCTCACAGCCTATACTGTACAATTTGAACTGATCTGTATTCAGTGCAGCTGTACTGGGTACCCTGGAGAAGTCAACTGAACATATTACATACAGACACAGTGTCTGCATTTATTCATTCATTCACTATATTTAGCACTCAGGGTTAATTAGCAATCTAGGCTGAACCAATGCCTACCTGGTGCTGCATTGCATCTACACTATGTTCTCTTTGTTGCTAAACAGTAAAAAAAAAAAAAAAAAAAAACATCATGAACTACAATTAGTTATTAAAATGGTAGTAATGGTAAATCAATTGTTCTTATTACATTGATCACTTTGTCATGATTACCAATATCCGTCACATTTACAAAAACCCTATTTCGGCCTTCGACATGATATTTATGATTTATCGCCTTCCATTATCTGTTTACCGTTTGTAAGCATGAAAGATGACAAACAACTACAAAAAAGGAGCAACATAACAACACAAAAGGAGCATCCTGCTGTGTTGCTGGAGCACTCAAGAGATTGTATGTAATGTTAATGCCGTATCCAGGTCAGTAAAAAAAAACAAATATGATCAGGGTTCAAAATACCAGAAAGCCTCATTTTGGAAATTTAGTGGGAGCTCTAAAATATTTGAATTGTTGCTACCACTTCCTGTAAAAATATGTATTTCCTGTCTAGATTCCTGAAATAAATAATAATCGTAAAGTACGTGTCAAAGTGCAAAGTAAACACAAATTGTTGTGCATGTTCACGCACAACAATGTGTGTCTAATTAACACCATGCTGTCTGTTCCTGCTCTAGCCATCCACATTAGCCTCAGAAATGATAATAATGTTGACTAATTAGTACATTTAAACGGCCCTGGTAAATATGAATGTGAAGAAACAGACAACACTTGATCATGACCATGAGACTAGTGACCACAGGACATTATTAACCCCAAACACTATTCCAAACACTATTCTCCAATCCGCAAAACAAGCTCACTTGTATTCATAAATTATGGAAATTAGATTTACTTAACACAGGTGTGACTTTCTTTTCCCTGATTTGCATACACGTTAACATCCTTAGTCCTGTACTCACGTCTCTGTCCAGAATGCGCCCGGTGCTGTTGAGGTAGAGCCTCTGTCGTGCTGGTTCCAGTATCACCCAGTAGTCATAGTTGTCAAGCAACGTCAGTGAGATGGTTCTACCTGGGTCTTGGGCGCGGCCATTTATCTGCATGTTTTCCACCAAAACTGTACCTGTGAAGGCAGAGTAGTCTTTACTTAGTAAACGACCCTCTGGATGGAACAATACATCCGTTTTAAAAAACAAACAAACATGTTAGGCACTGACAAAATGTTTTGCTGTTAAAAAAGAAAATTGAAAAGCAAATGCATTGGATGATGATGGTCAATCAGCTGAAATTCAAATAAGTTAAAAATAAGGAGCACAGTTTTGTTAAATAATGCCCCATAAAACAAACTTGAATAACGGGTTTATAATATTAAAAACAGTACAAGAGGTTTTTTTTATTTATCTTGTACAGTGTTTCTGGGGGGGAAAAAATAAAATAATAACATGACTATTTCAATGTACTCCTGTGTTGACCATTCAACAGCCCTAAAAGAGAAGAGGAAATAATGCTAAGATATCTGTAGACTATTCCACACAATATGTAGGGACATCTCTAAAATTGATAACTATCATCCTTGAGGGCACCAACACTTTCGAGTTTATATTCCACAGCTTTCAATCAGTGACTGATTACACTTTTACTTATTTTTAAACAGCAGCCCTCTGGGATAACTCTCCCAAAGCCTGTTAAATCTGAGGTTTGTTTTATTCATTAGTAGCCAAATTGGTTGATCTACGAAATAACTGGAGGTTCATTAAAACAAATGAAAAGGCCAGCAGGAGCAGTGATAAGATGTTTCAATTGAGATCAGCGACACAATTATTAAAATCCAGACTGCTTAGTAAAAGTACACCTAGCTGGAAAAGTGAAAAGCAAAAGACTAATATTTCTTCTTCCATCTCTCCGGAGCAATTTACAATTACCTCACTCAGGTTTCCTGGCTTGAAAAATCAACTAATGGCAACAACAGAATAAGCATTTCAGTTACCATACACAGAGTATAGTGTTATTTCCAAACACAAGTATATTTGGATAACACATATTCAGTGCAGATTTTTTTTCTATTTCAATGTCTAATCAATTAAAAAGTTCACAGCCATTAGGAGTTATAGCTAGTGATGTGTCCTTTCGTGTCGAGGCTTCGATGCGCGTGTCGAGTAATCCAGGTAGATTTTGGTGAAGCGCGTATCGAGGCTTGTCTCGATGACGTATGTGGTGACGTTCGAAGCCTCGCGAGCCGCCCGTACCACGTGACTGATTCAGAAAATGGTTTGTGTGTTTGCCGTGCGAATTGAAATATAAGGGGCAGCGAAACTCAATGGATTTACCCCTTCCTCTCTGTACCAGCTTCATGTGTGTCCGTGAAAGGGTATTTTATAAAGCAGGCGAAATAGTCTCAAAAAGCCCAGCACTGTGGAAAAGTTCTTATTTTTACTTAAAAATTGTACTCATCAACATGGACTAGCAGAGCCGAGGCTCGAAACACCGATGCTCTGACTGAAAGTCGGATATTCTAACCACTCACCCACAGTCACATCACAACCCTCTCCCAATTTGTTTCGAGTTTTGATTTTGACCCCGCCATTATATCATAAAGATAGACACAATAATAATAAGTTAATAATTGATGTATTGGCGTCACAAACATAATTTATTCAATTTAAAGCTTCACACACCAAAGCCATGGTGTCGTTATGATCACTCTGCTTGTTTTACATGTATTGTCCACTTGGTGGCGCAGTAGAGCAGATGAAGCTCTATGAAGCTTCGGCACATGAGCGAACCAATTGGATGGAAAGCTTTAATGCTTCAGGAAGCTTCATCTCGCCATCACTAGTTATAGCACCATGAGAGAGGCTGAAATACCCGCTGTATATATATATATATATATATATATATATATGTATATATATATATATATATATATATATATATGTATATATATACATATATATATATATATATATGTATATATATATGTATATATATATATATATATATATATATGTATATATATATATATATATATATATATATATATATATATATATATGTATATATATATATATATATATATGTATATATATATATATATATATATATATATGTATATATATATATATATATATATATGTATATATATATATATATATATATATACGTATATATATATACATATATATATATGTATATATATATATGTATATATATATATGTATATATATATATATATATATATATATATATATATATATATATATATATATATATATATATATATATATATATATATATATATATATATATATAAATAAATAAATAAATAAATAAATAACCATATATAACCCAACTTCAGGTTCAGCAGCTCTTCACTGATCCAGATCAGGACCTGGTCCTTGGTCTTCTGGGGAGCCGATGAGACGAGTCCGTTGCCTTATGATATGCTGAGATACTGTGGAAACTCAAAGTACTTGACAGCTGTAAAACCTAAGAGGGTGGTTGTGCTTTAATGTGATTTTTTTAATTACTGCCCCCATAACATCTTGAATTTCATTCTTTCATAAAGCAGTTTCATCCATTTTTCAGAGTCACTCAGCCTCTCTGGAAGGAGCACAGATGGAAGTGTGATAGAAGCTTTCGCCTTGTAATTATAATACCCACTCCTGCATTTTTATGCTACTATTAATGAGCATGCTCCCCATCTGCAGCAGTCAGGGTTTGATGCATTTGTGTGTTGTAATCACAAAGACCTATAATTATCTGTCTTACTTGCGCTAAACTCTGTCTGAAAAATGGATCTCCTAAGAATTTAATTTAAAAGTCAAAAGACCCCCCCGCGTGTTCATTAATCTAAAACACAGCTTTTCATAAATATATTTGCCTCAGTAAATATACATCGGGTCGTAAATTACATCGTTAATAAGATCACAAGGAAGGGCAGAGAGAAGGCCCTCTTTCTTTCTCAAGTTAATTGAATTTCTGCTTTTTTTGCGTTGACAGTCGATACTCCCACTGTTCTGGGTATTTGTTGTTGTCCTCATCAGTCAAAAGGATGCCAGAGTCCGTCAGACTTTAACAAACAAGTGCTACCCTGAGTTCCACCGTGCTGAATATGTACTTCATTTCTAAATAAATAAAATCCCTCTCTCTTTAGCAGCCTGTGATTCAGTCTGGCTCATCTCCGGTCAGAGGAGCCTCTGATCTGGCCTTCACAGTGGACCAACCAACCCCACAGAGACGACACAGAGGGCTTACTTTTATCCCAAATATCAATATAGTTGGCATCCGTAGATGATGGCACCAGATAAGTGTGGAGGCCTGTTTCTGATAGGGCTCCAGGTTTATTATGAACAAAAAATAAAAAGAATAGTTGCATTAAGCTGCATCGGTTTGAGCATGAAGTCCTGTTTGAAATATGCGTTGAGTTTAATCCAAGATCTTAATTCATAAAAGGTTGACAGTGCCACAAGGAAGCAAACCAAAATAAATAATAGAGCGCCTTGCTAGCCAACTGTTTACGGCGCACATCGTATACAACGTCCGGGTTTGATTCTGGACATGATCTTTGACGCATCCCATCTTTCTCTCCCCACCGTTTCCAGTCCGCATCTATGCTGTCATCCATCTCACAAAGAAAGAAAGAAATAAGTGGGTATGATAGAGTAATACCAAACAGTTAACACATAACTACATAAGTAAAGGTCAATGATACTATTGTTTCAAAAGGCAGTCAGAAAACAGTTAGTGAGACTATCTTTTCCAGCATCTTTGACAGGTGTTTAATGGTTCTCTCGTCACTCACTGTTCCCGTCTCTTTTTTTTTTTAATGCACCACTTGAACCTCTCCTGCAAAGGTTTACACTTGGTCAAGTGACTTTTGTAGCATCTCAAAGATCTGTTTTAGTGGGCAAAAGTTCTGGCAATAGATCAACTGTCTGGCTTTCAGAAATAATAACCCTTTGTGAAAGTTTCAGTTTGTTTTTTAAAGCTTATCACAGAGTTTAAACTGCCTTCCTGATAACAAGAAATGAATGAGTATGAAACAATAAGAACAATCTGTTTCAAGTGTTCTACATCTTTGTGCAATGCTTGATACAGTTGATATAGTTTAGCAGACTGGGCTGGCACTGGGTGGCCGTAACCAACACAGCGCTGTGCCGTTCCTCCACTCTCTGTGAAACTTTAGTGAAGGTAATTTCAGAACATCTCTGAGGGGACCCTCATTTCTTTATGGCATGTTTTCAAACTGCCTTCACACTCATAATATCTATTAAGTGGATTCCTCCCCAAAACTAGTCTGGTGACTTTCTTTGTAATGTCCCATTTGGATTAATGTAATTCCCCTTCATCTGGATATGGTAAAAAGTTTCTTTCTGGCACTAACATGAGATAATATTTCCCTACGCTGGCATCACTTCGCTGGCTACTTAATTTTAGAAGTGATTTCACCATCTTACTGATTACTTTTAAAGCACAGGGGACGACTCCATATGCGACAGCTTGCTGACTGAGATCCTGTGAAGTTCGTGTTTTGGATGTTCAAAAGTCCAAAGACCAAACGAGATCAGCCTTTGCAATTCAGATACCTCGAGTCTGGAAAGAGATAAATTAGGATCTCATGGCCCAGTTTCCTGATAATGAACAATCTTAAGAGTGCAATAACATTTATACTGACAACCATAATGTTTTACAGGTATTTGATCAAACACCACTTCAAAGTGAGTGCATCCACATTTAGAACTCACAACTTTGTACATTGCACGGATGTTAATAAAATATGCCTGTGTTCATTAGCATTCACATCTTAGGTACCATTTAATCAGATATGTAAATGAAACAAAATGCTGCAATGAAGGTTATCAAGGGTTGAGAAAACGCTATGTAGATTCTTCTCTGACTACCACTTCATGTGTGTTAAGTGTTTTTTTTAATATGTATATCCTTCCCCCTGCACACAAAAAATACAACATGTAGGGTGCATTACTCAATAAATATACAAATAATATCAAGTATCCTACATCCTTTTCCATCACAGTCTTGTGCAGCCATGACTGTGGGGCCTCTGCAGTGCATAATTACTGTCTGAGCAATGATGCCTGACATGACTAAGAGGAGGAAGAGGAGGATGATCTAACTTCAACACCTGAGACATTTAAAAAATGAACGTGTCTGTGTGCTCACGACATGTGGGGTGGTCAACCAGCAAGTAAGGAAACTGTGAAATCACACTTACTAAGCAGGGTATTCGTTTAAGAAAACTCGCACAGAAGTGTTTAACTTTCTTACTCAGGCACAAACTCATGCACATCCAATACAAACATGAGCACAGCTGTCAAGAAGCCCACTGTGCAGCATGCACTGCAGAGACAAACATAAGTGCATTGCAGCCTTCACCAAATGAGGGGATGTAATATCAGTGCCATCTTAGCACTCCAAATGCTTAATTACTTTTGATATAATTTGACATGAAAAAACATCTGTCTGTTTATGCATGTCTGCCAAAGTAAACTAGAGTCAAGAAAACAAAGGAGGGAAAAAAAAGCTGCAGCTGTTTTATTCAGTAATTGGGGATCCCAAATGGTGTTGCAGCAATCTCTTCCTCCGGGAATTATAAAGATGGATATGAATGATTTTTAATTGCCTCCCATATTGGGTGAGTTGCATGTCATACGTAAGTGCATGCTGAGCCGATATTGGGCCTTGAGCATCATTTTGTCAATACAGGGCATAAAATTAACACCCAGCTATTCTTGAAAATGTAGTAGATTTCCGCCTGATTGAAACTATCAACTTTTTCTCATCACTTTGGCAGACAGCTAATTTGCCTCTGTGGATTGCCCAAAACAGCGCAACTTCACTAATGCAACTTTCTCCCTAAACTCAGTTTTAAACTACACACTTTTTCAGCAAAACATGCATTGAATACAAATATCTTAAACCGCTTCACACATACAAGATAGAACACCCGATATGAATCATATAATATATACACATTTGCTCATTAGCACTGAACAAAGAAGGACAGATGAGGATGGGTCTGTCAGGTATTTGGTCAGAAATAACAGTATCGGACACATCAGAACTTTGACCTGATGATGGTGCTAAATGAAAAGTCAGGGGATCATAAAAGTGACAAAAGGCCTTTTTCCACAGCAGCTGTTTTGATATGTCATCAGAGGGTAACAACTGGTAATTAACATGAATTATTGCCCTGTTACATTTAGGAAACATTGCTGCTGTGAAAAGGGTATTTTGACACCCATAGCGCCAATAACTATATGGCCATGAATGATGTTCAAGCATCGCATTCATCACCATGGGTACAGAAATCTAGTTAATAATTGTCAGACTCCGTATTCCAAGCTGTAACATTTTATAGAGGCTGGAAACCTGCGTCTTCTGCTACCTGTCCCAACACACATTGGTGGTGATACGTTGTACCACAAAAACACACACACAGTCTCAATAAATGAATAAAGTTAGTTGTCCCTTTTCTTGCTTGATAAATAAGCCTGGAATAATTGGTTCTGCGACATGTATAGACTGTCGGTACAAGTATGTTTGTTATACCTCGTTAGTTAGTTTTAATAATGTCTGCCTACATCAACTGCTCAAGTTGAAGAATGATATATGATTAAACAATTTCACACACCTGCTAATGAATAAACAATTCCATTTCCAAGCCTAATATGAAACACTTGACAATAATGAGGATGTTTTAATCACCAGCCTTAACTTTCATTAAACTCAAAATAGATCTTTTGCTGTGTGGTAACAGATGCCACACTGCAGTCAAAATAAACTAATGCGCAAACAAATGTGACACATTATTGTTTAATTCAGTCTGACCCACATGTGCCACATAGTCAGGATGATTTCATATCTCTTGTATAATCATAATATTCCTTTTGAATGGAAGCCAAAGAAGCAAACTGGTCCAGCAAATTAGTTTTGACAGTGCAACTTGCATACATTCATAATAATGAATGATTTTGTAGGCCGTATTACAGTGTGGTGAGGACGGTCTAGGCAGCCAATCATACGAGTAAATGGATGAAAGAGACTGAACAACAATTGATCTTTATATTCATCATTGTAAAATCTTATTGTAGGGTGATTATATTTTATTTACATAAGAATCAAGTCATGTTGAAGGCTTTCCAAGAGATAAACATAATTGCTTTGTTGCAGGAGATTGTGTGGAGAAAGGCAAGATGGACAACACAGTCTTAATAATGATGATGCTGAAAAGTGCATTAAGCCATCAGCACCGTTTCTAAATAGACAGCATTAAAATAGAAAGCTGTTTTGGCTTTTTCTGCTGCAGAACAACACGCCTATTTTGCCTCCATTATTCGGAGGAAGGGAATTAGGCTTCTGGTTTGTTTTAGGACAACAATAAACATCTGTGTGTCATTTATGAAAATGCAGCCTTTTCATTGGACTTTTTTAATGCTTACTGCACACTCGTCATTTTGCTGCGGCGGTGTTTTCCTAAGAAGCCTGTCTAATGAGGGTCTCCCCTGTCTGTGTTTTGTCATCAATTATTGTGCAACTATTTGTTGAACACTGACGACACATTCTACTCGGCAGGGAAACAACCTCTCGGCTGAGCGTGCGCACGCACACATCCCGAAAGAGCATGTGAGGACGGGACGTACATTCTCTCTCATCGTTCTCTCTCATCATACTCAGTGTTTTGTAGCTGAGGCTAGTGGTGGTAAAATGTATAGTACCATGCACAGCGAATCGCAACTTGTTTATCAACACTATTGCATTATTTATCAAAGGTAATATAATAACGCTCCTGGCCGGACTGCTATGAGCAGTCAGCTGTTTGGCCGGCAGCCGGTGCTTATTGAATGCCGTGATTGTTGCAAAGCATTGTACTTAAAACCCTGAGCTAGCAATTAATATTGGGTGTTTTGTTGGCTGGAACAATCCATAACCTCACTAAAATGTTATATTACTAAATTAAATCACTTTTACATATCACACATTTTCTACAGACTGCGGTCTTGTACTATTCCTAAAAACTCACTTCTTGCTCCTTTTGCACAAGACAGTTACATTTTCAAACTTTTGGAACGGATGCATTAGCACATGATGTCCTTGATCAGGTCATTGGAATGGCATCGTATGCAATCGTGTAAATGTCCGTGGATTGTACATCATCGATATTCCACGTGGCGTTATCCAGGGTTACGGACAGTGAATATGCCAGGCGTTGCAAGACCGTCATCTAAACCCTCCAAGCCCCCTAAAACAGGTCAAACCCGTCAAACAAGAGCCTTGTAGACACAGCATTCGTTACGTTGAGGAACATGAAGGGGTGTGTGAGACGAGCTCCGATGAAAAGAGAATAGACCGTTTGTATCTATGACGAAAGTCCTATTGATGCTGTAATACCGAAAGGTTTGTGTATGAACAATGAACACATTTTGAACACAAATGAACACATTTTAGGGACATAAATAGCAGGGCACGTTAAAGAGGGAGGGAGCTCAACTGCTTTGAATAACATTGTAATTGTTCAGGATGAGCAGATTCACATGCCTGGTAATAACCGTTCAGATATTGCATTTTACATTAAGAGTAACGGCTAGCAGGAGACATATTATCGATAACATTTGGATTTGATTCAAGGTTAAAATGTGCACCACATTAGTCATAATGTGAAACTGGACAACCCATGAGTCATATACTGTTCACCAGTAGAAGTGTGTGCAAATTAAAAAATTAGGGCGTCGAATAAACCACCACAGCGTGACGCTGAAGTGTCTATAACAATCTCAGATAGTATCTGAAGCTCACATAAATGTGAGCTGTCCGAAACTCTGATTTCAAGATCCAAGCTTTTCGTCTGTGATGTCATTCTGATTTACGGCCTGAAGCTGCTCCGTTGATAGTGAATGGGAGACTGACTTTACGCATTCCAAGAACGTTAGCCTGAAAGATACTCATGGTATTGGAACCGACTCTCGTCCAATGACTGCCATCATTTTTAAGCCGTTCTCCATGCAACTGTATATTGGAATGACATCAGCGATGGGGGCAAACTCAGCTTTCTTATTTCTAGCGTTGGGAGAGAGTGATGAATATCCCCCAATACACCCCAAACAGTTACAGGTCATAGGAGAGACTGCTTTATGTTTATAGTCTGACAGCTAGATTTAACCCAGGCAGTATTTCCTGATCACGTTAAACAACGTGTATCCATATTTGCCATTTGCGATTCAGTCATTTATGATTCAAAAATGTCCACATTCTTTCAGAAAAAACATTTCACTCCCTATAACGAATACACTACCTGAAAGATTGAGTTGTCCCATGTGAACAAAAATAGCTATGTGTGACACATTTTGCAAGAGCTCTAGTGTAGTAGGCTATGCACCAACCACATTTAAAACTAAGAACAGGGTTTGCTTCTCCACATGAGTGAATACTTTGCAGTCGCTTCATACTTTTTCCCATCGTCTCACTTGAGGTGAGTGAAAACATTCTAAATATCTTAAAGTCCCACCACAGTTTCTGTTAGTCAGACGCCATGCAGTGCGAGCTCATTAAAAATAAAACAAATTAACTGTCAACTTTCTGTATTAAAATAAGTTCATAAACATGTGACTGAGAAACAAGGTTTCTCTAATTGGGGGTATGGTATTCAGAGGAACTTGGTACATGCAGCTAGATGTCTGATCTCTTGGCCATTAGCTGCGTTCTGTGTGAAGACTGCTCTTACACTACAAAGTGTGTCCTCCCACTGTGCCGTGTGACTCCAAATACTCTGAAATCCATGAGCTGAGGTGTCACATACGGTATCAACGCTGCACTTCAAATAGTGCAGTCGTCATTCAAAAACATGGCAAAGCACAGTGGGGGAGAAATCTCATTACTGACCAAACATGGGTTTTATACTAACCAGGTTACTGCAGGACATGTAAACTCCAAAGTGCTGCTTTAACACGATTTCTCAGAAGGCATCACTATATCCGCCAGCCTGCCTCTTAATTTCATTGTTGTCTTTGGCGCATATTTCATCACCCCTCTCCCGCCTAATTTGTAAATGACCAATGATAACTTTCCACGCCAATCTAACAGCGACTAACACCAACAGTGATCAAGAAAGCCGGCGCAAGAGCGGCTCAGCCTCAGACTTTACTGTAGCTGTGTTATAGATCGTAATAAGTTTACACTTTAATGTCTCAGCCATAACTAGAAATGCCCACTCAGCAGATAAAGATCTCCGTCAGGTGTGTCTGCAACAACCCCTGCTGTGACTGCAAGTGTATCCGCTGGTTCTTTTTTTGCACATTTGACAAAACGCTCTAACTTTAATCTATGCAGATATCTGCCTCGGCTCTGTGTAGGCGCACGGTCCAGGAGAGCAGCCGCAGCGGCTGAGCACCAGCAATGTAGTCAGCGGTGTGTGTGCATACTGGTGATGTCTGTCCAAAACAGCTGGGGGCTGGTAGGGGCCACAGGTAGATTAGTTCCAAATCCATCTAGTAGAAAACTTTGACCTGCTGGTGCCGCCAGATGAAAAGCCAGGGCATCCCCATTTTTCCTCTTGGGACTACAAATGCTTGCACAAAATGCCATGGCAATCCATCCAATGGTTATTAAGATATCTACGTTTAGAAAGTGTTGGATGGAACACTTTGTCATCCTTCGAACAAACAGCATGTCAACAGCAGTCAGCAAACTGCTACAGCCTTTCCACATTAACTTTAAGGTTATGTAGGCGAGGCAGATCTGGATGTTGTGTAGCTCGAGAGGTAAAGTGGCTTGTTGGGTAAAAACAAGGTTGAAGGAACCTCAAAATTGCTCCCACTGTCAATGGATGAATCAGAAGCAAACTGTGAAGCACTTCTTCCCACAAAGAAGCAAAAAAATAAGTGCAATCCATTTGCCACCATTGTCACCATTTTACAACCATAATGAACCAATCTTCACAAAAACATGTATAGTGTTGAACAGCACATATTTCATTTTGCAGCGCTTGAAAATGAGATCCAAACATGAAATCTGAATGACCAATCATTTTAATGTCTGTTCAGCCTAATGTGAGGATTAAACTAATCCACGATCTCATTACAATATGTTGGGAATTAATTAGAGAATACTCCATATCTTTTTAACAGAGGACTGCAAATTACCAGCAGACCTAACACAAATAAATCCAACAACACAGAGTTGTCTGATGTTTTACTTTTAGAGTGACACAAATAGTTCCAATTCTGTTGCCAAGTCAATACATACTTTCCTTCAATACCAGAGACGTAAATAGCCACTAATAGGTCCAACAAGCTGTGGAATAATGTAGGATATACTGTTCAATCAATATCTAATAACAAGGGGTCGTCACAGAGCAATAACTTCCTTGGTCTTGCTGTTGACGAGCTGTGTGCGACTCTTCAAGACTCATGGAGGTTTTGATTCCCCTTAATTTCATTGCAATGTTAACAGTTATGAGCCCAAAAATGGCAGCGTCATTGAATTCACCCTAAGCATTATTATGGTGTCCACAAACGTGGCATCATTGTTTTAGAGAAGCAGCTCCATGATCTCTCTACTGATGATGCCATTAATACAGTGTTGGCTTTGCAGCTTTTGTGGGAGAAAAAACATCTTTAAATGTCAAGTGAGTTACAATATAAAGGTGATTTTCTGTTTTGAAACCTCACCTTTTACATAATTGGTGAACAATGTGTTTGGCACATTTAGTTAGTGTTGCCCATGCAGAGTAGGGACCAAGTGTACGCACATCCAAAGATCCATGCTACCAGACTAACAGTGTGCTTTGAGGCCAACACAGTAGACTGTACGTATTGCAGTGATCTCTGCTCTTGTCTGTGCCACAGTACAGTGTGGAAAACTAGCAACATCATTCTGCTCTATAGTCTCTTCACGTACACACAGTAGGGGTAGAGGGGGGATGCTGCAGAGAAAGAACACAGGGATTCCTTTGGAGGGATGTGAATTAAAAAAGCACATTCTTTGATGACACTATTAATCTACACTGACAATTCTGCTATATTCTGGGGGGAAATAATGCTGTGAGGTTTGTGTGCTCCCACCAGGACTTCTTAAAAAAAGGCATTTCATTCTATCAGCTTAAAAAGAAAATCTGGTGTTAAGGGTTCAGAAATAAATAATTTGGCTGATTTTAGAAATGATTTGCATCTCAGAGACATTGATATTTAAACAAGTGAATCCAAGTATGTTCATGCAAATAATATTACAGTGCAGCGAGACACATGAAAGGCCTGTTTTATAGCGTAATCAGGATAAGCACAAAGTGATTTACAACAGGAACAGAAGCAATTATGGTGACCGTTTATCTCCACAATATCCTATAATTGCTCTCTTTATTTGCAAATCAAAATATGTTTTCTACTTCTAAAGAAAAACAATAGCATTAACACACTAGTGGTCTAATTAGGAGCAAGTAGACGAGAAAGTACAGGCTATTGCGACCCACTTTAAAATCTGATTAACAAAGACCTTCAGCATCTGGAAATCAGACAGAGTTTACCATAAATTATGAGATAAAAAAAATTATAGCTTGTAAGGTGCATAAACCATACCAAAATAATGACATACTGGTATAGTCACAATGTACTATATTATGTAGTGTATAATTGAGCCTCACTGCGTGTCCCGCCTCTGCTCTCTAATCCACAAGGAGCAGGTGTTGTGCACTAATCCCGCCTTTCAGCTACGCTCTAATTTTATATATCGATGACGTAGCAATCATCACAACTGGACATGACCATATTGAGACCAGTGTGTGTGTTTGTAAAAGAAGAAGATAAATTGTGCACACACATTAATTTGGCATGAACAGAAACACACATACTGGGACACTGCAGCCAGATTTCCTTTTCTGCTAAATGACATTCATTATGGAAGAACAGGAATGTCCAAAGTCCGAATAGGGGCAAGAAAGCCAGCCTTGTAAGAATACCAAACATATTGTCAACTTGTTTTCAATAGAAGTGGTTTATCTGACCTGACCCACTCACCAAACAGAAGGCACTTCATTCTGACTTCAATGAGAACTATTTTGAGGTGAGGAAAAGACCATGCAGCTCTGAGACACAACAACCCCAGACTCTGGATTCAAGGGTCAGGGTTAAGTGCTACACATGGGGTTAGAGCAGGAGTTAGGGTTTGTACACAACTGCCTGCACACTGGCACTGACAAGGGGTGGGAAGTATATAACAGCAATTTGTTTAATTAGAAGTTTGGTTTTGGCATACTGTGGAAAATGCCTGCATTGTACAAATCAAGTGATTAGCATGTGCACAAAAGGTTATTTTCACTAAAAAACATCTTGTATTTATTATAGCTCGCGCCACTGGCTGCCTTGTGTCACAAACAAAGGTGAAGTAAATAGTTACACTACATGTGAACCAGATTCTATTTTGTTCCCTCTATTCCTGCTATGTATCCAGATGACGCTAGCTAAACTGTCTGCACTTATCAAGCTAATGTCAACAAGCGTGAAAAGAGCAGATTAATTAGTGATCAATTCAGTTTAACTGTTGAAACCTATATTAAACTGGGTGTTGTCATTGAGACATATTGTACAGGCAGTACAGTATATATCATTATTGGGTTTGGCCAGGCCTATATTTAACACAGACCATGTACTGCAGAATGTGTTCATAACTTCTCATCACTCTGTCACCATTTATAACCAAAGTAGCAGCTCCCACATAGCAGTAGAACAGAAAAGTGCATATACCCATTCATAATGAACAGACAGGTGTTATGAAAGGCATTTCACTCTACAAAATGAGTCTGTAATATAATGTAAATATATATACGAGTCTGCAGAAAATTACCTCAACAAGAAGCATTGGTATGACAATCATAGTGAATGCTCTGGAGATGCTGCGAGTAACATAAACTGTATACTAATACAACAATATCACAAATTTTGCATTATTCATGATATCTTCACACCTGTCAATTATATTTCCTGAGCATCAACTCAAAGGCAGCCATGTGGCCAGCAGTTAGGCAACTGTGTTCACTTGTGAATTGTCACTTGAAGATGGAGCAATATGCCGTACAGAGACCAAGACTTTTTCACCCAACTTGGCAAAGAGGTTACAAATTATTTCCTTGCTATCTGTACAGGTTCTCACTGAAAACACCATACATCAATTTGCTCCCCTGCTGACAACGACTATTGTTTGAAAACAGTTGAATTCAGGACTCTGGGTGTTACAAGATTTATCATCGTAAGGCATAGCGCTACATGTTTAGTGGTGTCTAACAGCAGTGTGAGCACACTGTTGGGTTAACCTCGAAGGAAATGTTACTTCCAGGTGCATCTGCTGGAATAAAACTTGCAGACTTCTCATGCCGGTTAAGTTGTAATGAGGAAATCCACCCCTACATTTGAATGACACATTTAAATTCCAGCCAGTGTGTTTCCTGTTATAATGTGCTCATTGCCCAACAGCTTTGCTTTTAAATTCCAATTTAATATCCACTGTCTAAAAGAAGCATGACAGATTGAAGGTTAATTTCTAAGGAAATAAATCAATTTCTATATTTTAAGGGTTGTGTGGGTTTCTTCAAGTTCTTGTTTTGTTTCTTATTTAGCTTTGTTGTCCTTGTTTTTACCTAATTTATATCTCTGTATATATGCAAAGAGAGAGCAACAAAAAAAAAAAAAAAGTGTACTCTTCCCTGGCCAATAAAGCTGATTCTGATATAGTGTGCATGAACAGACAACCTAAAGCTCCAACTAAAATATAGTGGACTATTGGACTGTAGCATCTGCTGATATGATCTGATAGGATCCGGACACGACTCATGTGATCCGTTGCACCCCTAACAAGCTAGAAGTCGTGTCTGGGAATATAGACAGGAGAAGAGAGAAATAAGTCGACATAAAGAGAGAGAAATGCTACAAACAGAGACATGTTAATGTTAGGAATGAAGCAACAGAGAGTATGGTCGAGCTAATGACACGCTCTGTGCAGAGAAACAGTGTGAGGGATTGAATTAACTTTTAGGAGAGACGCTAATGAGTCCACGGTGTCTGAGAAAAACACACACAGCCCGGCTCAGCTCATTAATTCTTTAAACCTACTAACACATTTAACACTTTCTTGACCTGCCTCCAAGCCCTTCAATACTGGAGACAAACCAGTAGACACAGGACCTGGTATTGTGCTCAGGAAGAAAGCCCACTCAACTCCAAGAGAGCTGCAGAGGTGAGACCTTTACAGGCTGCATGGTAGCATCTGCACTCTCCATTTTCTCTGTTTGCCGTTTCGAGGCTGCTCTGTGGCCAGTTGTCTTGGGTTTAAAAACAGAAGCATGGAGTCTCAACACAACATGCGAATAAGATGGAGGGGAAGTGAGGAGATGACAATAGACCAGAAAAAACAGCTGAAGCAGAAGATTTAAGCTGATCTCTTTGTTCGTTTGTACAGACTCTGGCGCAGTTGTCACTTCACTTTCTATCAGACGAGCTTTGTGAAGTTGACTTTGGTGCAAGTTCAGAGATGAGCGTGAAGAGGCGGGGACGAGACAAGGATATTGTTTCCTTCCAAAAAAAGAGTGTACTTTCCATCACATGAGTGATTGGTCTGAGTACTTGGAACACAAAAAGGGTTTAAAGTGATGGAAATGTAAGAAGCCGCTCTTAGATGAAGTCTTAGTTTTCATCACTATCTTATTTAAATGACAGTGTTTCCCTTACCGCCCTAATAGGGGGGCGGGGCGCCCCCCTGAAGAAACCCCCCGCCCCTCTGTAATAGCGCCAGATCACAAATCGTCATTTAAGGTTCTCTTTCCTATAGAACAGGTCTACACCTTGCTATGTTATGAAACAAACTAAACGGCCGTTTTTTATTTATCCTATCTATCTTTCTATCTATCTACACACACACACACACATATGTCTCTACATGGTGCCGTTAACACTTCTCTGATCTCTGTATCGTGCACGGCAGAATTCCGCCCTGATGCGTGCGCGCGCGCGCGCGCACACACACACACACACACACACACACACACACACACACACACACACACACACACACACACACACACACACACACACACACACACACACACACACACACACACACACACACACACAGGTGAGCACTGAGCACACACACCAGCGGACAGAGAGCGTAGAAAAATATGTGGCATGAAAAGCAGACCGCTATATCTGCGTTTTAAACGCTCCCAGGGTGAAGATGGCAACAGTAGCTCTCATGTGAGGAGCACCGGAGTTGCTCGGCGCAGCTCTCCTGAACTCAGAGCAGCTCTTCTGCTCCAAGTGAAAGAGTCAAAGTGCTCGGGTCTTCTACCCAACAATGAGCTGCTGGCTTCACATACTACAAAAGTGCACGGGCATAAAACTAAGTCATTCATAAATACATGGAGAAATGCCTGTACTTTCGGGTAAATGTTTACTACGCTGTTAACAGGTTACACTTGCACATGCGCGACTTGCCGATTTTTGGGCGTTTTGCCAGAAGTCTCTGTGACGTCCTTTTCTGCTGCTGCGTCTCTCAAAACATAAAACAGATCTCAGCTCAAGGTTGAGCATGAATTGCATCAAATCTACAACCCCGTTTATAAAAGATGTGAAGAGGCTCACTGCAGCCACTAATACTGATACAACGTGATGGCTCGCATATCTGCACTCATTCTGTTTTGTTTGGCAAAAAAAAAAGCTTAGTTTTCCACAATGAGCTGTTTAGTAGTAACTAAATATTAGTAATGTGTTGCACAGATAGAACTTTATTTTCATTGTTCTAAGTCAGGGGTGTCAAACTCATTTTCACCCTGGGCCACATCAGCATCATGTTCGTCCTCAAAGGGCAGGTTGTAACTGTAATACTGTATGAATTTAACTCCTCCCGAACATAATGTTAAATAACTGTCTTTGTATTAGATTATTGTTTATTCAAGTGTAAAAATATTGTACATGCATTTAGGGCTGCAACAACGAATCGATAAAATCGATAAAAATCGATTATCAAAAGTGTTGGCAACGAATTTCATTATCGATTCGTTGTGTCGCACGATTATTACGCCGGGCAATAAGTCGCGGAGAAGAAAAAAAAGAGAGGAGCAGAGCAACTGGCCGGCCAGCGTTTCTGAGATTGGAGTGAGACACGAGAAAAGCTGAGGTTGTGATCTTCTCAAAAATAGAAGATCTTTGACAAGTCGAGTCTTGGCCAATCAGCGTCTTCATGTTCCTCAAACTTGTCTTTAATGGAAGCTAGTCAGCTTGCTATCACGTTAGCTAACGTGTTTGGGTTGTGTATTGTCGTTAAAGTTACGTTATGTTCCGTTACAGTTCAGTCTTGCTTGTAAAAAAAACGTAACGTGATGAAACATGCCGTCACCACCCCGGTCTGGTTCAGTTCACTCTGTCACTCGTTAACATTAAACCGGCACACCGGCGGATCTGGCTGCAGGTTTTTTTTAATTTTGTTTTACTCAAAGTAGAATGAAGCAAATCACGTCGTTGGGCTTAGCCAACAACGTGACGTCGTGGTCATAAGAGACTCAGAATGAAAGAATTTAAGGAAGGGGACGCTCTATATGTAGCAGTACAGCTTCCCTCTGTCCCAGTATTTCATACATATTGATAAAGCAGGGTATGCTAAATGCAGCCTCTGGAGGGATCAATTACAGTAAAAAGGGCTCACATTTGGCAGATGTAAAGCATAGATGTGTATGTTTTTAGTGTTAGTCAATTTTGTTGTATTAATTAACAGCTCAGGGATGTTCAAGGAGCAACCTGTTTGTGCACTTTCTGAAGATGTTTTGCACTGTCACTTCTGTTTTTGAATAAAGGGTTGGAAATTAACGCTTTTTTGATAAAAACATTTTTTTATCCGATTCATCGATTAATCGAAAAAATAATCAACCGATTATTAAAATAATCGTTAGTTGCAGCCCTACATGCATTTATATAATGAAAAAATATATGTAAGCAAATTTCTCTGTTACTATGACAGAAATCCATTTAATTTAGTGTTAAGAAACCCACATTACTAAATTATAATAAATATACAAAGACAAAGATCAAACGCATGTTATTATATTAACTTTCTTCAAAGCTTTTTTGTCACAGTTGAGAAGGACATAACTGGTCCAACAAATAATTGTGAGCAAATAAGAACATGCATGTGGTCTGGGGCAGTGGTTCAACTGGTCTGGGGCAGTGGTTCTGAACTGGTCTGGGGCAGTGGTTCTGAACTGGTCTGGGGCAGTGGTTCTGAACTGGTCTGGCTGCAGGACCCACCTTGACCCCTTAATGACAAGCTGAGATCCAATGCGAGGAACATTTTCAACTTCTCAAATTAATTTAATGATATGGTGCAGTTTGAACCTGAGAAAGTACAGAATATCACAGTATGCCAACACAAAAAAAAATAAGTTTGAAATATTCCCTTTTACACTCAATTAAAAACCAAAAAGTGCATCTTAAGCAATAAGAATAATTTTCTTTATTCTGTTATTTATAAAAGCACAGATGGAGTCACAAAATTAAGTTATTTACAGAAAAGGTTTGAGAACCACTGCTTTAAGTGTTTGTGTCCCCCCTCGAAGCTGTAAACCTAGGGGAAACACTGAATGAAGTTCATTTACTTTATAGGACCTGACTTAAATAACAATTAAATACTTTCCACACCTTTAATGTGGAGACCTGCATGCAAGCTGATTATGAGCCTCATTCTGCTCATCAATGGTGGCATGATATCAACAACTTGCCTCACTGTTATCTTTCTTTTGCACGGCTTAAAGACGGATGATGACTGTAGCCATTATGGGAGGCTTATAATGAATTACTCTAATCGCTTGACAGAACAATTACTGTAAGTCTACTGTAGCCACATTGCATCAGCTATAGGTGGAAGCTGGACCACCGGCATGCTCGCCTTGCAATGGACTACCACTTCACCAGTAGAAACAAAAATCATAAAATACAGTTTTATAAATCAATTTGATTCCCAAATGAATGACGATATATAAATTGAGGCTCATCTGAGGAGAAATAAACCTCACTTTAGAATGGCAGATACACCACATAAAAGAATGCTAAACAGCCTTCTTTTTAATAACGCCCTTCAGCAACACTTGTTTCAGACTTCCTATAAGCTGTTGCTCAATATGCAAAAGGTTGAGAGGATCCTCACACGCTTCAGGCAACAGTTGATACAAATCATGAATTTGCAGAGACAAGATAAAAGCTAGGAGACGGTCTGCTCATTTATGGACACACTGATTTCCCATTGCAGTTGTAGGAAGCTTCATGTCAATAAGAAAACACCCTGCTCTCTTTCCTCTCTCCTTATATCCAGCTGCCCTATTCAAGAGATAGAAATCTCTTCAATCTGATTAACTGCTTTTGGATTTATCTTATAAGCCAAATAAGCGAAAGAGCCTATAGAAATAAAAGCTTTGAGTTCCCCATAGAGATCTACTCTGCAAGAGAGTTAGACTTTATATGTTATGTCTGGCACCTGTCAGTGGGTCTGCAGAAGCAGCAGCTTGGATAAATTAAACATGCAACGCTTCATTTGAGCAACTGGGTTGCTATCCCCTTGTGACTATCTCCTTCTCTAAAGTGAAAACCTCCAAGAATAAAACACAGCACGCTAAAATGAAAAGAAAAGTAGGGCCAAGAAAACAGGGCTTATTTCCCAATCTCTTAGCCATAGTCTATTGACTTAACAGAGTCAAATATGACCCCACCCTCAACAATCAATGAACAAACAACTGTTGATCAAATACAGAGCTTTGAAAGTTGCATATACCAAGTTGTCTGAGCAACACACCTCCTCCACAGGGAACCCTATATCTTCTTCGCTCTTTGGACTGAATGTGTTCTCCCGAAGAGCCAAGGAAAGCAGGATTTTAAATGCATGTGTTTGTCTCTCTTTTTTGACCTAGACTCAACAAAGCCAGACAAACAAGTGATTATGTTGTTTGCTTTCCTATTCACTGAGATGAACGCATATATAAGGTAAATGCTCAGAAAAGATGGAATTGTATTAAGTATCATTTTTTTGGTTTCTGTGTGACAGAAGAAAAGAGATGAAACACACTTAGGAGGATAATTGCTTTGGTCAATAACGGCTGGTTGCCTGTTTTACATTCCATTATGGGGAGGATGGGCCCTGGGCCGTTTCATCACAGTGAGATAAATAAAAAGGACGGTGGAGCCAGAAGAGACCCGTATCCCAGGTAAATGAGTACTTTATGAGGAAGATTAGCGCAAATCCCTCACACACAGAGCATCGGCGCATGTGGGGCGAGGGAGGCTTTCGGATGCAGGCTTGGCTAGCTCTATCTCACACATTCCCCCGGCAATCGATCAAAGCCCCAAATCACAGCTGCACACACAGAGGAAGGAGTAGGTGAGACCGCATGACAGTCGGAATTGGAGGCTATTGCATTGACGAATGGCAGACTCATCTGACACAGAGCCACCCAATTGTGCTCTTGGGATACAAATATGCACATAAGGTGCATGCATTATGTGCACGCAGACAACATTTTCCTCACAACCACCTACAAAGTAGTGCCCAGAGCACATATTGCAGGGAAGTGGAGTAACTGTGGAATAGTATTCTGATTGTATAAACAAGCTGTGGATTTTATCTTCAGTCAGAGCTGCTCATTAAACTCTATTAACCTGCAGTACTAATATCTGCAGGGAGAACTGACTGAGACAAACACACACCTGCTCCTTTTAGGGTAATGCATTTTTCATTCCCACAATCGACATATAGCTCCTCCCCAAGCAGCAGGCAGCAGTAATTATCACATACACACACACACATGCGCGCACACACACACACACACACTCTTCAGCAAAGACTGCAGATGGCAAATGCTCGACACTTGTTACGAAGAGGAAAGTGAGAGAGAATAGAGAAGAAAACTAGAAAGAGCTGAGAAGTGGGTGCAGATGATGGAGAGGCCACAGGAAGATGAAGGAAGAAAGAAGAGAAAAGAAGGTTAGAATAGTTTCACCTGATCCACTGCATGACTATGGAAAGCCTTTAAAAATTTCAACATATAAAAATTTAATTTTGACTGATTAAAATGTGAATTTAAGATATCTGTAAAACCTTCTTTTTTTTAATTAGGCAAATTTGATTTAAATAATTTAATTATAGATATTGGTCAATCCTTTTCCATAAAGGTACTGAATATCTACAAATGTCAAAAATTGCATTTCAGAAAGTTTGGACATATCAACAAATCATTTCATATTGTGGGCATCATTAGGGCTGGTGAAGTAATTTCCTCTTCGGTGACAATGAGTTGCATAACAGTATACGCAATATGTGGTAATGTTAGGATATTTGTAGGCATATTGCTGCTTTTTAAATGACAAATATGACAGTTTAAAACTAATTAAATATGTGTTTGTTGGTCAAGGGGAAAAATTTCGATTGCCTCTCAACGGACCACAACCTGTCGACGGCGAGCCGGCGGCTCATAGCTAACTGTGCTAACAGCTCTCACAGTGCACACAACTGCGATAGTGCTGACTAGAGCAGTATTTGACCCAGGGGGAAGGTGGGTGCTACGCTTCCTCAGCGATGCTGTCGGTCGGGACGACGTTATCAGCTGTAACTGCCGTTGAGAGCAGTGCAGAGCAGCAGCTGTGAGCTAGCCAGTGGGGCGAGCTCACATGCACTAACAAGCACTAAAAGCATGCACAGCCGGCCCAGTTCATCTGGTTGCTGGTTGTTCCCCCGTATATACACGGCGCTCCATTGCAAAGAATTATATCTACAATAAACATTTTCATTTGTGATGAATTCATAGTTGATGTCAAGAACTGACCTTTTGACAAGTGAGAAATGAATTGTAGATATATTTAATTAGAATTGCAACTAGTGAATTTAATTGTTTATATCTACAATTAATGCTACTGATTACATTTTAAAAAGATTTGCCATAGTGTGCATCAGCAATTCATGTACTGCTGTAGCACAGGTATACCAAAGTAAAGAGAACCTGAGAGAACTCATTAATGGAGCCCCATGTCACATCTGTATGCCAAACACCATCTGTATTCATTCAATCAGACACACACACACACAGACGCACACCACTGGGAGAACTGGCAGAACAAATAACCAAACCAAGAACAACTCAAATGTATTTATATTTAATTTAAAAATACGACCAGACTGACATCCCAATATGTCAGACAAAACATCTCCCATAACCAACCTGCCCCGAGAGATCATCAGCTGTGTGACTGTACAACACCGAGCGGTCCCGACAGGGGAAGCATTAATATGCATCGCATTACCAGAGCAGCAGAAACAATCCCAACAGTGTAATCCAAGCCACTTGAGTGAATACGCGTTTACCATACAGGAGCATAGGAGGAAGCGGAGCAAACATAAGTGAGGTGCGTAGGTGCCAGTTGGGCGACTGTTTGATACATACCGTTGCGGCTCTCTTCATCAATGGTCACTATAGTTGCCGGAGGGCCTGGCCGGGACAGCTTACATTCTGCATATGAATAAAGAAAAAGCAAATTGACATCAAAGAAGCTCAACCCCTCTGTGCTTGGTTTAAATAATTTACTTTGCAATCCCAACAGTATATTGTGCTTCATGGCAGCTTATGAAAATGACGGCATATTGGGTGGAGCAAGGGCTTTAAAAGTCTGAGACTGTGAGCAAAGCTTGGTTTATCCCTAGTTTACTTGCTTGGTTTCACTCCTTAATGCCTATGGGATCATGTTTATGCTATTTGATCCCATAGACACTCAACAATTGAGCCAAAATAGACTAATTTTGCTGCTGGACATAACTTCATACTATACCAAACACATTACAAAGGTCTGCAGGGGCATTTAGTTCTGTTTCTGACTCTGGGAAAGTTGGAAAACACTACAATCTCTATCCTTAATATATTTACCCAATTTACACATCTTTGTTGAATAACAAACATTTCAGAGGGAAATATTGCTGTATTTCATGATATATATGTACAGATTTAGTATTTTTTTCAAACAAAGCGGATCATAAAATGATGTTAATGAGGTTTTAAGGGACATGTGCCTTTTAAACTTGTAAAAAAAAAAAAAGCAGCATTTATAGAAAGGTCCCAACAGATGTATTCAAATTTGTGCATCAGACCTTCTTTACAGTTTTCCTACTCAAATAATCCTCTCCAACTCCAGATTGAATTTGTGACCCATTGGGACCAAAGGTTGCAAACCGCTGGACCAAAATACCTTAATGTATGTAGTTCAAACTAGCTGCACAAACCTCAGCAGGAAATGCTACTTACAGCACACACTGATGCATCAGTATTAATATGTTAATAATGTAATATAATAATGTGTCAGTGGCAATTTTTCAGCTGAATATGTTTTTCCCTTTTAATAGTTTAAGTCAATTTTGCTGCGAATTACTTCCATATACGTATAATATCATTTTTAATGAAGGACTGATGTGAAATATTATCTAAATATAGCCCACAGCAATATCGAAAAATAACTGACAATGTAAATATTTCATCGGTCCGAGGAAATAAACCTAAAATATTGTCTCACTGTCTTGCCGTCATGCCATAAGTGTCACATTAAAACATGTTTTTATAGCAGGTGGCATCTGCAACTACTACAGCACAAACATCAACAGGAACAGACCGCACGATGCTGACAGCAGACAAACAGGGTGGTCAAGGCATGTGGCAACATCAGAAGCAATGCACTGACCAGAGCTGTGTCACATATAGAGGTCACAGCAGCTAGATGGTGGAAGCACATGGGACACAGGTAATTGCAGCTTGACAGACAGCACCAGATGGGGCAGCAGAAGAAGTGGAGAGGAGCAGACAGGAGGAAGGGAGGTGTCTAGTGTACAGGAGTAGGCGCTGCAAGGTGAGGCGCTCTGCAGCTGACGTGAGGAAGGTTCAGGATTAAATGTCTTTCAACAGAGAAGAGAGAAGTGGAGACTCATATAGAGGGAGTTGGTCGAAAGAGAATATGGGAATGTAATGAAACAAAAGGAAAACAGACAACGGATAGTTGCCCTCTTACCCTCATACTGCCAGTCTGAAGGGGTCAGGTGTTAGTGGAGCCAGAGAGAAGCAGAGCAGAAGCATGGAAGAAAAGAAAAGTATGAAACCGTTGGTTGAGTAACAGCTCTTATGTTAGGAGAGGAGAGAAAAAAAGATCATTATTAAAAAAAAAGACCACATATTAGAAAATAGGAGGAAAGAGAGACAGTTTCAGGGAAGCCTCTGCTAGAGAAATGGTTTATGCCAGTGAACCACACAGTCTTCACAAACATGTCCAGCTGATATCTTTTCGCTGCCAGCTGACATTATTCCACAAGAGTCAGTGGGGTGCATTATAAATATGAATCAACTCAAAATCTAAAACACTTTCTCTGTGTAAGTTAAGTGGTACCATGTGTTCTGAAAAAGGAACTAAATGTGAAAGAGCATGAACCTCTTTCTCAAAAAACTGCCTGCATCTTGACAGATATTGAATCTTAAGCAGCTCGCTGTCAGTCGGTGTTCACTTACGTTATATGTAATCAGAGATGGACTGAAAAGAAGACACATGGTCAATGACACCACACCAACAGCCATCGCTCTAAGGTTTCACACCCGCCTTCTGTTGCCTGACCTTACTTGTGCAACAGGTGCATAACAATGGATAGTTTTCTTATTATATATGCATGACCATGAGCCTTCACTAATGTGCGGGTTTGAAACAGCATTTTAATCAGAGATAAAACCGTAGGGTGTGATGTTGTTGCCTTTTTTGTATTAAACAGGGCTGCTCCTAAAGTGTAGATATACACAATAATTAGCAATTGAATGGCCCAGAAAACCTGCGTCAACAGCATGGCACATTTCATGCAAATCATGAACTGCATATTCCTCTTCTTGTTTGTAATGTAAGTCAGTGTCACACTCTGGAAATTGTTTTATTAAGAGTTTTAAAGAGCAGAGGTTCATATTCATGCACGGAATCTCATCTTGCTCCGTATGAGATCAGCTCATGTCTGTGCGCACAAACAACCTTCTCTAATCTAAAATCTCTGGGGAATAATTATCAACACGTACTCGCCCTGCACTGCTTATTCCTAAAGTGTACTCACTGTTCGTTTTAGGACTTCTATGATTCCATAGCAATTAAAAAACCTGTAACCCTCATCTGCTGAAGAAATAGCAGGATGAAGGTTTCCTTTAATAACATCAAAATGAACAGCAAGTGGGTCACACCTCGCAATTGGAGACATAAACAACAAACAACATCAAAATAAGTAGGCAAACCTGCTCTGAGAGAATATACTCTTTGTGAAGTAGCAACAGTGTGCACATGTGCGCGCGTGTGGAATAAAAGTTACTTGCACTCATTTTGAGAAGCTTTTTAAGGGATCACAGACAGTTTTGTTAGTTTTGCATATGTGTGTTCAGGCCCGAATATATGGGTGCGTTTGTGCAGGTGCACAGGCGTGTGTGTAGCTTAAAGTGGAAGTTGTGGCAGTAGAGGAGGAAGATGTGAAGAGTCTGCTTTGAAGACAAAAGGCAGAACCAAGCAGAGAAAAAGAATAGTGCCTCATTTCGCAATGCCAGCAGGTCTATATTGCGATCAGAGCACAAACATGTAGCACTGATGAAGTGAGGCATACACATACATGTGAATACAAACGCCAACTCGAAGCCTCGAGGTCTGCTCAGTCATGTTCACTGCCAGGTTCCAACGATCCCAACCCCTTGCCAAAGCTACATCTTTAAGCAGCGGGTGATATTTTCGAACGACATTTGACATCAAGCTGTCCTCCCATTAAAAAGCCTTCTAGAATAATACTTCCCCATGGCTTTCCGGTTACACAAGGGTACACAGAAAATAAGCCAAATAGGCCTACCAAATATGCTGTACCCCCCCTTCTGCAGCACTCAAGATAATAATGTTGGATGAAACCTGGAGATCCCATACATATACTGAAACATACATGATTGGAAAACTACTTAGATTAATCCACTTATCTAGAAGACCATGGCCAATTCCTAAAAAGCTACAACCTTGCTTTAGGAATAAAAAATAGCAGCAGCAGGGTCAAACTGCAAAGGAGAACCAAGCTTTTCATGGGAATATTAAGTATGTACACAGAGTGTTGAGAAATATTGAAAGAAGGCATAACAAGCAAAGCGTAAATATTAAATGAGTTGTGCAGTTCTCAATCTGCATCAGTGAATGTTGTGTTTATCTCATGAAATGTGATGCAGTTGTTTAGTCAAAAACAATACAGAGCAGAAGGGTGGGAGCTAGATGAAAGACACAGTCGATCACACAGCTCAGGGAGAGGGGTATGAAACAGCATGGGGAGCTCAGTTACTTAACAAACAACAACAAATAAATCTGCTCATCAGGCTTTGGGTTGGGAGTGTTTTTAAGCAGACTTATAGTAAATAGATTCATATGCCTCTTATCAACTTAATGTTGTGGGTGAAATGTAATGGTGGTAGGGAATTATTGAGGTATCGCGTCGGTACTGTATTGGAAAGGATGTGTAAGACTATGCAGAGGCTGAAAGAGTTCCGATGGGGATGTGAACTATTTTAGATTGACCCTTCAAAACAGGACCAGGGACTTGTGAGACATTACATGTTGGCTGATACATATAATGTGCAGGTTGGTAAGACAAGCAGAAGCCACCATTGGCGGCTGTAGCTCAAGGGGATGAGTGGTCGTCCTAAAAACCGCAAGGTAGCCGGTTCGATCCCTGGTCTCCCCATGTCGCATGTCGAAGTGTCCCTGAGCAAGACACTGAACCCCCAGTTGCTTACCGGACGCTTTTCAGCAGCCACAGCTCCTAAATTGCTATGGATGGGTTAAATGCAGAGACGAATCATTAACATAATGAACATACCTCGCTGGCTGCAAACAACTGAGAGGGAAATGGGTCCACTTGGAAAACAATAATACTTGAGAAATTAACACTTTGTCACTTTGACTTAAATCTTTGCACATGTCTTCAGCAGCTCGTCACCACCAAATGAGTCCCAGCACAACATAGAATGTAAAGATAGTTCCTATCACATGTAAATACAAACAAAACCAATATTCAAGAAATAAGTTGTACAAATAATAATAAAATGTGAACAAGCTTATTTAATAATGACAAATAATATGTATGGCAGTTAAACTAAGCAAAGTTGGGTTTAGCTTGCTGCCTCACAAACAAGGAGAAAAAAAGTTATTCTTGGCCAATATTAAATATATCTTTATGATACTTGCATCAGGTGTTCAGAAGATCCACAAGCCAAATAGTTGATGAGACAAAAGTAATAAGTAAGCCTCTATAATTAAGTCTAGATAGATAAGTAGAAGGCACACCGTTTGATGTGCATTCTATATAATTTCTTAATTTTCAAGGGAACACAACTTCAAAGCCAATCATCCGATTCAACTTTTTTGTTTTATCTCACACAGCTGGAGCATTGCAGACAAACTTTGGTTTGTTGCCATACTGCATCAAGTTATTTTCAAATGGAGCCACTAATAGCTGCTGTCCTTTGCTTATTCTCAACAAAGAAAGCAGCCTCAATATTACATTACATTGTGTACTTCTATTTCTGGCTTTTATGGCTGTACTGGTTCCCTACTCGTCCTCAGCAGATGCTCAAAAGGCTTCGGTTCAATAAATCTCTGGAAACATTTCTCTTAACGACCTGATCTCTCCGTTCCAAATGAAATAAACATTGGATGGGGTCAGGGTCGAGTCAGGGATTTAAAAAGATGAGAATCATAGAAAAAGCAACAAGCAGCCTTCAATCACTAATCAGGGCATTGTACACTTGAGAGACCTAATCCAAAGACAATCACAATCTTCTAATTTTGACCTAGGGGTAATTTACTCTCACCTAAAGAGATCTTCTCCCTAATCAACCGAACGATGTTGACTGGAAGCCGTGAAGCTTCAATTACAAAATGATTACTACTTGTGATTGAACAAATCTGCATTTTTCCTTGCAAAACCATGACATTCCTCTCAGACTTCAAATAAAACAACAAAATATGGCTTGTGTAACATGCTCCCTTTTTAAATAAGCAACTCTTTAACACTAGGGGACTAAAGTATTGGATGAACTCCTCATATACAATATTACAAGGAAATAGTGATGACTCAGTTTATCAAAATGTTGAAGTTTTAAGATAATTTTTTTCAGCCTACTTTTTAAATAACACGGTCTTAGATGCAGACAACCTCTTCTGAAATGCAGGTCTTTACAAGGCAGCTCATCGACCGCTGTATTACTGAAGCAACAAGGCAGTGGCGAGATGAATTCTGCTGACATTTACTTTCAAAAGGCATTTTTACCTGACACTCAATTCAATAGTCTGTGCTTTCCTGTGGCTTCATCTGCAAAAGCACCTTTTTAACAACCGATAAATCAAACTGCTTTAAAGGACAAGCAACCTAACAAGCAACATGGTCCATGAGGCAGCACTGTCTCAATCAATCTGGCACACCTTCACAATACACCTACAAAGGATCCGAGGCATCGCACTTAGATAACTAAAGGGTGCATGTCATTTACAAACACCAAAACACGCTTGCCCTCTCTAGATGTGGGCAGACAGTAATCAGTTGTCCACAATTGTTGAAGAAGGAGATGGACGGAAAAAAGACGGATGCACAGAGGGATTCTTGAGAAAGTGCAGAAGCAACAAAGAGGAAAGTAGGAGCTAATGCATCATACTTTAGATGGACGGCAAACTGCCAACTCAACACAAGGTTCCTCTCATCATTAAACGTCTCATACTAAATGTCCATATGCACCATAAACGCTCATGCCCTTTCATATAAATATCATGCCCTATGTGATGATAAGGATGGATGTCAACCAGAGCCTATTGAAGGCTCCTCTAGCAAGGACAGGGATACTTGGATGAGGTGGTTTTTCTTCTTTTAGCTTTTAATAGCAGTGGTCCACCCGAGGGAGCAACGTCTGCTGACTGGGGATGCACTGATCCAACTTTTATAATTCTGATAATGATATCTATACTTGGGCTTTGGGTATCGACCGATACCAATACCAGTGTTTACTCAATAGGCTGTGCGCCTCACTGCGTGGACGGGACTGGGATCATCCTCGTATGTGTGAGACTTGACTTAAACTTAACTTTGTAAAAATGTACTATGTAATGAATAAATCATACACCAATAAGTTAACACTTTTATATTAGAAGTAAAGTGTTAAGTAATGCGTTTCAAGCAGCAGCAACGCTACGAAACATCGATACATGATCCAGCTATTTGAGTCAGTATCGGTCAAATCTCTACCGACAACTTCTGGTTTGACAAGCATCTATTTTAAAAACGTCAAGGCTGGAGGTTAAAGTTATCACTAATCCAAGCAGTGGCAGGCAGCCCAGGACAGGGATGAGTGGAAACAGAGCAAACAGGGACACTGTTTTAATTTCCCAGTTGGATTGATAGTTTATTTTGCATGGATCCATGTCTGGAGGGAAGTTCTGGGACAGGTCCAGGAGGCCCTGGCAGAGGAAAGTGAGCCCCACAAAGGGGAGCTGTCCAGGCATACACATTGCCAGCTAATGGTTGCTCATGGGCAGACAGAAGGTCAAAACAGATGAGCAGTCTTTGTTATATAGTGAGGGGAGCTAGGGCCAGTTGTCCACTGGGGTTGGCTGTCAAAGCTGTGCATTACAGTTCGTATCCTAAAGGTCTCTTCTTGTTCCGAGTATACTGCACTGGTTATTTCTTTGTCACGTCAAAAACCCAATAAATGTTTATATGAGTGATTTTTGGACAGCTCATATTGTAGATCCGTTTTGGCTTAAAATTTCATAATGTTTCTGAATTATGATATCCGTATATATGTGACATTATATATGCAACATCTGTATATGTCACATTCTTATGAAACCCTATGATATAATGTAAAAGAAAAGTCTCAACAACTTCACAAAGTATTTGACTGCATTATAGAGGTGTTTCTTTTAGTTCAGCTACTTTTAAATTAATTTAAATATTAACGATTGTACTCTCCCATAAACTGCCATCCAAAAAAAAAAAATATATATATATATATATATATATATATATATATATATATTGAATTGTCCATATTATATTTAATTCCCCAAGAGACCAGATTTAACAGAGCTGCAAAACAATGAGGATGACAGAGCCGAGAATAATCCGAGAATTCAAACCCAACTCAATGCAAAACAATACCTGTGGATGTGTGAGAAAGTTCTGTTTTGAGAGCAACCAAAACTCTTGCAGCACAAGCCCTTTACATGTAGTCACCACTTCCTCCTTAGAGGAAAAGAAACCAGCTGATTCAATGTGCAGACAGACCGTGCTTTCTTCTTGCAGCGTGTCTATGTTTGGCACAAGAAATGCAATCACTGCCTCTGTCTCTCGCCATCTCTTTCTCTCCAAATCTCTCTCTCTCCTAGCAAATCACTAGAATTGTGGGTCTCTCGGCGGGGCGTCTCGCTGTAATTGTGTGTGTGTGTGTGTACTTTGATGTGGGGTAGAATATGTCGCGGCAAAATGGAAAGAAAAAGAGAAGACAGGCAGTGAAGAAAGAAAAAGTGTGTTAGTGAAGAAGAATGTCAGAGATAGAGGTGGGAATGAATTCCTGCAGCATCATGTAAATCATTAGTGGCAGATAATGGAGGCGAGAGAGAAGGGGATTACTTTACTGATGTATAATCCAGAGAGCAGAGCTCCCATTCCTTCTCTCATCCAGACTTCCTCCTCATTGCTGCCTCTGTTTGTCTCCGTCAGGTTAACCACACAGGCAGGAGGGCAAAGGTTGCAATCACACTCCCACATTGCAACCATTCAGCACACACACACACACACACACACACACACACACACACACACACACACACACACACACAGCCCCAGGTTGAGCCTGTTGGTACACACTCCCGGCAGCACGGGGCCCAGTCATACCAAGAGTGACCCCCGGCTCCCATCCCTTCTTGTGCTGCTCAAGGCCTGATTACAGCCTGCTGGCGGGCAGATTAAACCCCCTTGCCCCTGTCACTCCGCAACTCCCCCACTCCACAGGCTTCTGCTGCAGCCAGACACAGTCTGCACATCTGGCCCCTAATCAGACAATCCCCAAAATAGACAAACAATTGTGGGTCAGAATGGATGTGCAGATGGGAAGAGAGTGAGACCGCCAGAGAGATGGAAATAGTGTGAGAGGGGAAGGTAGGCTGATGTCACATGGCAGAAGCGTCCGCAGGCATATGAACTAATCCTCACAACGCGCGTGCGTGTGTGTACATGCATTTGTCCTACATCTGGATTTAGCGATGAAGGGATTTAGAGGTATGGATAGTGTGCATCTGTCAGCATTGCTTTGGATTTAAGTTTGTCTTTACTATATGTTGAGTGCTAGTCTCCACTCACGCAAGGATCTATGGACACGCATGTCGTACACTGCATGGGTTGACATACATATGTCCAGTCAAAGATTAATCTCTGTTGAGAGAGACTACAGTACAGTGGAGTCGCATTCAGATGATTCAAGGTAAAGAGGAGAACAAGAAAGGATGGATTATTAATGAAAAATGAAAGCTGCAAATGTGTTAAGAAAAGGTATTAAGGTGCAGACTATTGAGGAAACGTGGGACGTGATATAGATGAAAAAAACAACCACTAGGCAACAGGAAGAGGACGGTGCTTGAATGTTCCTAATGGCTTTCCCCTATTATTTGAGACAATGCTGTCAATATTGTAGACGCGGCAAATTCTGAGTTTAATAACTCTTTTTACATCTTCTTTTTCATGTTGAATGAGCTATTAGTCATTCATTACTGGACACCTACAGTGGTATTCATAAAAACCCTTTTGTCTGTAATATAGAATGTATTTCAGATCCTTGCATGAATGCAGTCATCGGACGAGGAACAATAACACATTTTTCAGCTTTTTTTCAATAAAATTCACTAATTGATGAGTTGAAGAAACCCTCATCATCAAGGTCGGTCCTTTTCTCTCTCCGTGTCCACATTCACGTTAATTAGAAGCCTGACATTTATATCATCTCCCTGCTAATTAATTAAGGGCTTTGAAGACACGGTGACGTCCAGTGGAAATTGATGGATGCATCACTCGTCAGATGAGTGCCATCAAAAAAGAAAAATCTGGTTGCTATTTTCATTTGATAGACAGACAACAAACAAGTTGACACGAGCCAAACTCCAAGAGCACCTTGAGGAGGGCAGAGTAGGGAGATGTATGGGTGGGAAGATGCAGGATGTGTTGAAGGAGGGGATGATCCCCGCTTAAACCAAGTTCATCCCTGACACTGACCAGCGAAGGGACTCGGCGTCCACATTCGCCCACACCACTCACTCCGATGTACTCCATCTCTGCTCCCTCTGCTCCCTCATCACAACTACAACACTGTAGGTCATTCGTTGGCAGACTGTGAGCCCAGCAGAGCTCATTTGCATGCATGCATCCCTAATACCTAGCTGCCCACCTTCTAATTATTTCTGTCTGCAACCTGTTAAATTACAGGCTGCAGCCCCATCTCCAATCAGCAGAATGAAACCAGCGCTTTACGGTCGCAGGACAATATCAGACAGTTTGGGATTATATATCAATACGGGAACAATTTGCTGATTACAAATAAAAATGAAAGCCTTATCCTTCCCATATTTGCATAATTTAAGCATGCACATTTAGAAAAAAGGAAACCAGAAATCTGTGAATAGCAGTTGTAGAATGAATAAGAATGAGTTTATTGATTCTTAAATTTTGCCAAACAGCCTGAGGTTCAGGTTAAAAAGCCAAACTGGTCCCAAACTCACTTCAATTTACAGTGAATATATTTTGTAAGAAGTGTAATGCTATCCAGATTACATTTTCTATAAACACAGCGGGCGAATGTTGTTAATAAATGTACAGTCTGAGTGACTTTAATAACGTGACCGACATTACTCTTAACCAAAGTGCTTTTGTCACCTCAAGATGGGAATCCCCCTGTCTCCGGTGTCACAATCCTGCGTATTGAGCCATACTGACCTTCTCCCTCACTGCTGTGCAGTAGATAAATGTTCCTTCAGAAAAACGTTGCCAGAAAACAGAATCCAGGCAGCGATTATATTTCCCATTAAAACGCAATTGGCAAAGCAAATCAGCTTGAGTTGGATTTATTTAAAACTGAGGAAGTAAGAAGGCAATGTGGCGAAAAGAGACTGTTTTTGTTAAACTGATCTAATATTAAAGCATAAGTGACAACTTAAACATGGCAAGCAACACTATATGAAGCTTTGATAAATAAAATGAATAATAATACTATTAACGCCCTCACAAGTCGTAAAATAAATTACCCACAAAGCCATATTCCACAGGGCCGCTCTTGAGTTCCACAGCTGCCATGCTTGGGGGAAAGGGCTTCCTCACTCCTCACAAGAACACACGTCTATTAACGCGGTCAGAGCCTGGGAGGGTTACTTCATTAAAGGAAACCGCAAGGCACTCATTCACCTTCAAAGGATCAGCCAGTCATGAAGTCACGTCCCGACTCGAATCATATCAACCCCATGAAGCAAACCTCTCAAAATAAAATCTTGATAAAAAAAAAAAAGACAACAGAGAATATGCTCTTATCTAAAGATTCCTTTACATTAGTGATCTTGTCAAGAAAGGCAAGGAAGCAGGAAAGGGATAAAAGAAAAGAAGGAAACGGGGTTGATAACTCAAAATTGACCTGGATCATGTGTGCAATATTGCCACACGGGAGAATTAAGCATGTCTCTGTGCATGTGCAGCCTCCTCTCAGCACCATCTTTAAAGACCTGCCAATCTTATGCAGCGGAAATTCACTTTTAACTGGCATCTGCTGCAAAGTCAGTGAGATGAGACAATAAATGCTAAGATTCCCTCAGTAATGTGGGCACTTATTAAAAAAAATCCTCTCTCTACATTATCAATGAACTGTGTAGGAAGCAAGCTGGATTCATGCCCTCTCTTTAACTAATGTCTTTTGAAAAACATTATGTAAATTTGAAAGGGAGGATATTAAGACTATATTAAGAGTCATCACTGTATCATTGAAAGCGCTCTGAGGTCCTCCTACACTTCAATGAAATCAAACTCATGAAACCTGTGTTGACTTTTAGAAAAGCCACATACTGGAACTGGTATGAAAAAAAGCATCCTTACTATCCATAAACAAAACATTGCATTACTTGTAAGATCGATGAAGCTAAGTGGGTGGTAGGGTTACATATTCATATGTATGACTTTTCAGATGGCATCTTTAACAGATCTTTAACAGATGGAAACTCTTGACAGACCTTTGACATAAAATGTGCCGTGGAAATAAATACAAAATGTAGAACCATATTTTGCAAGTAGAAAAATAATTTTAAAATATTTCAAAATGAGCTTTACTTTCGGTCCATTTAGCAAGAGTTATTACAATTGGTCAAGTGGTCCACATCCTCAGTTTGGCACATTAATCAGTTACAATTGATCAGACATGCTGTTGTACGCCACACTGCTCTTCTGATAGTGAAAATAAACATTGACTTTTCCACATTACAACTTTGCTCTTTGGGCAGTGTAGCTACAGTTAACTGAACAGGGGGAGGCCTGGGGTGTTGGCTGCTCATACCTTCTGTGTTCTGGCCCCAGCTGTGGGTTAGCAAAGAGAGGATTGCCATTCCTGTCCCCAGCCATCTGACGAGCCACCACCCCCGTCGCATCTTCTGTTAAGCCTTATTGCCTGCCCACCTGGACGAAAAGAAACAAGAGGAGATTTTTCACTCATGTCTCGGGAAGCCCTGCAGCACGCACGCACGCACGCACGCACACACGCACACACACACACACACACACACACACACACACACACACACACACACACACACACACACAGTGACCAACACGCAGGCAGAGACAAACATTACCTTTAGGATAACATTTTTAAAGAACATCATAATCTGAAAATCCAATTTTGTTTACAGAAAATAAAATAATCCTCTGGATCAATCTAAATGTATGCACATGTTACTTCTGGATTACTCAAAACAAAAACAACTTGAATGCAGATTTGATTCAGAATAACTGATATTTTTACATTTGTATTGTGTCACGGGGCTGAGCAGTATACAGTATAGGAACTTCATGGATACCAATGTGTAAAATCTGTCATTTATTTGCTTGATAATTTATTTCAGGCGAAAAACCTTTTTCCTGGCTTTTGTTTGGCGGATTCAGAACAAGTAGCACTCATTTCTCCCTTTCCTGACAGGCAAAGGATGAGTGTTCAGTGTGTCACCAATGAGAGCATGAAGGCCTTAGGAGCTGTACTCGGGTGAACTCTGAGCATCTTTCGCAGTCAGACTGTCTTCTTAGCCCCCACAGACAAGAACCCACCCAACGGTATAGTGTTGCAATTCCAGACAGACTGCTAACTAATAAATCAGCCAACAGACGCATCTGGTGGCAAGCTCGACTGGAACGAACGAATAAAGAGTGAAACGAAACCAGTGTGCTCAAGTGAAAGCCCCATGAGGTACATTGTGATTTGCAATATTGGGCTATATCAATAACACTTTGGAGGAATATGACTAAATATACACATGTTTTAAAATCATGTTGAAAGTAATGTTTGAGAAGCTTCTTAATATAATCTAACCACAGCCTCCATCCTTCCAGCACTACAAACTTTTTAAAAAGGTACTATATGAGTCTAGAGGGGGAACTTTTTACACATGAAGAAATACATTTCTTGTGGAATTTAATGGCATACCACAGAATGTTCTCATCAGAAGTTATAACCTTGTATCAAAAAAGATTGCAAGCAGCCAGCGCCTCAGAATAAAAGCAAACTCCATCAGCTCCAAACATTAGGATGGCGCCTGAATCAAACTGCCTCTAATGAAACGAGCAAAGCAGCGTTAGTTTGTATATTGAGCCTCGCCGTGCACCGCACACACACACACACACACACACACACACACACACACACACACACACACACACACACACACACACACACACACACACACACAGAGCCTCCACTCCGAGCATGAGGAAACCAAGGTGTCAGGAGGAGGAATAGAGGGGGTTTCTGTCTGTCTGAGCTATTGATGTCACACCTTCCTCACAAGGCTTATGCTCAGAGCAGGCGATAAGCTGTGAAATCAGCTTTCATAGCATATGCTAAAGGGACGGGAGGGGACTCTCAAGTATCAACACCATCATATCAAAGCATGTTGTACAAAATCTAAATCTCTCATATCAGCACTCAGTGATCTCTCTCCCTTTCCCTCCCTCTCCCTCTCCACTTTCTCTTTACCACGCATTGTAAAGTACGTATTTACTTACTTGCTTTCTTACAAATCTGTGCAGACGTCCACCCAAACAAATGTTACCTCGCTGCACCCAAACAACAGACATCTTGTGTGAACAGTCTGTGGACGACAGGAGACAGCGGTGTTCTCTTCTCTGACAGTGCAACAAGAGCGATTTCACACTGGTTTCCTATTTTCTCACTGCCTTCTCATCTCTCTGGCTCCCAGTGGTGTTCCCTTTTGAAGCAGATTTGATTCCCCACATTCGTACATCCATCTTTCTTAACAGGGCTGAAGAAGATTGCTTTGATCCTTTTCACATGAGAAAACGCAGACCTGCACAAGCAGCCACCCTGAAGAGAGACGTTGTTTCCTTCCACAGCTTCCTCCAAATCTCCTTTTGGTTGACATGGGAACGCTGTGACTCATTTACATAGGCTAACAACGATGTTCCTTCAAACTTAATGAACAGGAGAAACTGGAGAGATTGTTGACTGGGTGCTGAAATAAAAATGGCTCCACTGCCCCTGTCTCCGACGGAGTGCTCTCATAGCGGCCCACAAGTCTTATCATGAACAGATATCCGTGTCAACACAAAGCTTTCATGAAGCTCTCGGTGCAACAGGTCAACGCCACTCAGCTCTACGTCAAATATATCGCACTGGAACCACAATTCCCTCCAAGTAAAGTGGGTCTGCCAAATAAAAATGCTTGCCTATATCTTCAATCATATCTCTTTGGAGAAGAGTGGGAAAAGTGATTAAACTTATGATGCAGGGGGTGGACAAGAGCAGACAGTGTTTAAGGTTGGGTGTGAAGCAATCACAGTTATGAATTACTCGAAAAGTCAAGATGCTGTTCTTTTTCCCTAAATTGTAGGAGTTTTGTGCTCCCCGGAAGAATGAAAAAAAAGCAGTCTGTCTCTTTCTTTTTCCCCGCAGTCTGTGTTCCTTCGATCGCCTCTCCTCTGGCATCAAGTTCTGTTTCCACCTCTTCCTGTTCGTGTGCGCTGGTGTTGACAGCCCGTCAGAGAGGTCTCGCTAACAGAAATCACCAACTTTTACCTCTTCAAAAACAATAGCAGGAAACATAATATGAATACAATGTACTGCTACTGGCAAGTATAAATACTTAAGATATTTTAATGAATGGCCCAGTTGCAAGGAAAACTAAACAGATGTACTGGAACATCGTTTTATAAGTTTGGTGACAAGTGACACCAAAAAAGTCGACATTAGCTGCTAAAAGCAACTTTTTACAATCACATAAATATGCAATTCAGAAGGGCATTTTTTTTCTCTGTGCAGTTTTTTTAAAAGATTACAAATTCTTCTTCAGTTTTTGCTGCTTATTGTAATTCAGTGTTTGAAGCAGTTGGGAAAAGCCAAGCACTTAGTGCCAAAATGATATAAATTGAGAATTAAAATAGTAAATCAAATCCTCTCCGAATGTATTAAATAGCAATTCATCAAACAACTGTTGAATGAACAGAACATAAAGGTCTTTGAATTCCAGCAGTCAACTCCCCACTCATCCACAGCCTGGTGCTGGATAAGCCAGCTAAACTGAATTGTTTTAACTGGGCCTGAAGCTCGCGCTTATGGGATCTCAGTTTTAGCGTCCAGAGTCAGGCTGTACCAGACGCGCCCAGTAGTTTTAATGGTAGAATTTAATCTTTAATCTTCTGGCTGTTAAGCCGCCTCACCCTCCAGCTTCTCCACATAGCTCCATGCACCTTCAATGTTGATTTGTAGTCTGCCCGCAAAGAAGGGTTAAATGCTCTGAGGCAACCTCTGCAAGATTCTGGAAAAAAACCCAGAAGAGGTGAGCAAACCACTCAAACCACTCAAAAGAGGAAACTTGTTGTCCAATTCACAAGTCAGTGAATGAGTCAGTAGATTAATAAGAGGAAGTGCTGTTAGTTCAGGTGCTGCTGAGGTGCCTCACCATGTGTCATCACACTGGAGGATGCCATCTGAACAGCACACCACCATGACAAGCTCAATTTCAGCCCCTTCCCCACTTACAGCCCTGCTGTTATAGTCCCAAAGTTCTGAACAAAAACAAAATGAGTGAATCGAGTGGTTTCCAATTGTTAAGTAATTTCAAGTAATTTTTCAATTTACAGAGCTTTTGAATACATATTGACACATCATTAAGTTAAACCTAGTTTGCACTAATGTTTGAATATGATAAATACTAAAGCACTGCTTGGACCTTTGCAAAACAAGCAGCAAAATGATGCTTTCACGTGTCGACTGTATGGCCGCTGCTGCTGCTTTGTCCCCATGAATTGTATTGTCTGTTTTATGTCAAAATGAACCCATTCAGTTCTAGGAAATGTGAAACGGAGCTGGCGAAAGTGAAGTAATGACACCTCGCTGTTGTTTTCTAGCTGTTACGGTGGAGTTGTGGAAACTGCTCGTCTTTGATACCTGACTGTGGAGGATTTTTGACTGGATCACAACTTGGTCTCTTAAATCTGGAACAGTGCAGTTAACCACTGTAGCAGAAGAAAATGGAATAGAGGCAGAAAAGCCCAAATTCTCTGACATAATCTGATGGCTGTACCACTCAGACAATCTCTTATCTTGACTGTATTTCACGACAGTCTACATAAGAGTGCTGGGCTAAATGATGCTGCAAATGTTTGAATAAAATTGCATTTAATAATCAAACTCATTATTAAGGCAAAGAACTGTATTCCATTGTTGTGCATTACATTAGAACAAACTCCTACAACAACTTCACTAACTTTGTAATCACAGTTTGCTCTGCTTTGTAAATCACTAATTTGTAGATTAATATCAGGATCAGATTCTGCTGAAAGTCGATAAAAGATCAAACTGAATTACAGTCTAATCTTATCATAATTCCCACTAACAGGATTTGAAGATGTTGATAAAGTACATTTTCTATCTAAGGCTTGAAGGTTAAGGTGCGTACCACAAATGCAACATTACCACGTCACTGTGTTACTGGTGGTACCAGTCTCTCTCTCTCCCCTCGTTTCCTGTATAACTCTGTTATGTTGTTCACTCTGTACACATTACATCTACTGTACTGCGGTCGATC